>NC_057807.1:330699559-330872976 GCF_018294505.1 Triticum aestivum | reverse complement strand
CGCGCTCGCGCTCGTCGCCGCGGTCACGCCGGTCCCACCCGCGGTTGACGCGCTCCGGCTGCGTCCGATGCGCGCTCACCGGGCCGTGCCCGCGCCCGCACCGCGCTCGGCCACTGCCCGACCTCGCCTACACCTCGCCGCGCGCACCTAGCCACTGCCACCGTGGCCGGCGACAACGGTTACCGGCCGCCCCTCCCCACTCCGTTGCGGCCTTGTGGCCCCGCCCGGGTTCGCCCTCACTCCGGCCCCTTGCCCCGCCAGCCGCGGTGGCCTCACCGCGCTGGCCGGCCGCACCCGCGTCCCCTCGTACGGGCGGTTAAGCCCGCCCAGACGCGCCCTTGCGCCCGCGCCCGTAACCCCGCTCGCCCGTTTGGCCCCTAGGGCCAATGACATGCAGGCCCCACCCCCACAGAACGTTCCAAAAAAAGGATTTATAATAATAATAGTAAAAATAATTAATAAAAAATAAATAATAATTAATTAACTAAATAATTAACTTAATTAATCATGTTTAGTTGAACTAATTAAACCTGATTAACCTAATTATCTAATTAACCTAACTAATCTGTTAGTTAGGGTGATGTGTCAATGACAGACGGGTCCCACACGTCGGGTTGACCAGTCAACTCTGTTGACTGCTGATGTCAGCCTGACATCATGCTGATGTCATTAAATCATTTTCGAATTAATTAAATAATTAATTAAATTCCAGAAATTAATAAAATCTTTAGAAAATCATATCTTTTAATCCGTAACTCGGATTAAAATATTTTCAACATGAAAGTTGCTCAGAACGACAAGACGAACCCGGATACGTAGCCCGTTCGTCCACCACACACCCCTAACATATCAAACCCGCAACTTTCCCCCTCCGGTTCATCTGTCAGAAAACACGAAACACCGGGAATACTTTCCCGGATGTTTTCCCCCCTTCACCGGTATCACCTACTACCGCGTTAGGGCACACCGAACACCGCATATTGCCTTGTTATATTTTGTGATGCTTTGTTTGCTCTGTATTCATTATTTCTTCCCCCTCTTCTCTCCGGTAGACTACGAAACCGACGCTGCTGCTGCCCAGTTCGACTACGGAGTTGACGACCCCTCTCTCTTGCCAGAGCAACCAGGCAAGCCCCCCCCTTGATCACCAGATATCGCCTATTCTCCTCTATACTGCTTGCATTAGAGTAGTGTAGCATGTTACTGCTTTCCGTTAATCCTATTCTGATGCATAGCCTGACATTGTTGCTACATCTGTTGATACCTTACCTGCAATCCTAAATACTTAGTATAGGATGCTAGTTTATTATCATTGGCCCTACATTCTTGTCAGTCTGCCTTGCTATACTATTGGGCCGTGATCACTCGGGAGGTGATCACGGGTATATACTATATTTACATACATACTATACAGATGGAGACTAAAGTCGGGTTAGCTCGATGAGTACCCGCAAGTGATTCTGATGAGGGGGCTGAAAGGACAGGTGGCTCCATCCCGGTAGAGGTGGGCCTGGGTTCCCGACGGCCCCCGACTGTTACTTTGTGATGGAGCGACAGGGCAGGTTGAGACCACCTAGGAGACAGGTGGGCCTGGCCCTGTTCGGCATTCGCGGATACTTAACACGCTTAACGAGATCTTGGTATTTGATCTGAGTCTGGCCATTTGGTCTATACGCACTAACCATCTACGTGGGAGTAGTTATGGGTATCCGACGTCGTGATATCAGCCGAAGCACTTCAGACGTCAGCGACGGAGCGGCGCGCGCCGGATTGGACTGGAACGCCTGCTAGGCTAGGTCTGCTTCCGGCCGCCCTCGCAACATGCAGGTGTGCTATGGGCGATGGGCCCAGACCCCTGTGCGCTTAGGTTTAGACCGGCGTGCTGGCCTCTCTGTTTTGCCTAGGTGGGGCTGCGACGTGTTGATCTTCCGCGGCCGGGCATGACCCAGGAAAGTGTGTCCGGCCAAATGGGATCAAGCGTGTTGGGTTATGTGGTGCATCCCCTGCAAGGAAGTTAATCTATTCGAATAGCCGTGATCTTCGGTAACAGGACGACTTGGAGTTGTACCTTGACCTTATGACAACTAGAACCAGATACTTAATAAAACACACCCTTCCAAGTTCCACAGACAACCCGGTGATCGCTTTTCCACAGGGCGACGAGGGGAGGATCGCCGGGTAGGATTATGCTATGTGATGCTACTGGAGATGCTACTTGGAGATGCTACTTGGAGGACTTCAATCTACTCTCTTCTACATGCTGCAAGACGGAGGCTGCCAGAAGCGTAGTCTTCGATAGGACTAGTTATCCCCCTCTTATTCTGGCATTCTGCAGTTCAGTCCACCGATATGGCCTCCTTACACATATACCCATGCATATGTAGTGTAGTTCCTTGCTTGCGAGTACTTTGGATGAGTACTCACGGTTGCTTTCTTCCCTCTTTTCCCCTTTCCCTTCTACCTGGTTGTCGCAACCAGATGCTGGAGCCCTGGAGCCAGACGCCACCGTCGACGACGACTCCTACTACACCGGAGGTGCCTACTACTACGTACAGCCCGCTGACGACGACCAGGAGTAGTTAGGAGGATCCCAGGCAGGAGGCATGCGCCTCTTTCGATCTGTATCCCAGTTTGTGCTAGCCTTCTTAAGGCAAACTTGTTTAACTTATGTCTGTACTCAGATATTGTTGCTTCCGCTGACTCGTCTATGATCGAGCACTTGTATTCGAGCCCTCGAGGCCCCTGGCTTGTATTATGATGCTTGTATGACTTATTTATGTTTTAGAGTTGTGTTGTGATATCTTCCCGTGAGTCCCTGATCTTGATCGTACACATTTGTGTGCATGATTAGTGTACGATTGAATCAGGGGCGTCACAAGTTGGTATCAGAGCCGACTGCCTGTAGGAATCCCCCTTCCCAACTCCTTGGCCGAAGTCGAGTCTAGAAGTTGCAAAAACTTTTACTAACATGGCTATGTGTCTTACCGGCACACGTTGCCATTGGGTGGAAGTAGGATCTTTTATTCCTCGACCTATGCTCTGGGACTCTGACATCTCTTCTATTCGGGTTAAACGATTTTACTAACTCGGACTCTAGGTTCTCGATAATACTTTCTCCCGGAGAGCCCCTTCAGTCCAGATGATTACTTTGTGCATCGAATGATTCCGAAGATACCTTCCGATATTCTCCCGAGACCTTGTGCCTGTTGCTTTTGCAATTCCCTACCACTGCAATATCCCTAAGGATAAATACTTACACCCGTCATTCTTACTTTATACCCAGTCGATCTTGTTATTACAAGATACCTCGAAATTCTCTCTAATGTTCCGACAATACTTTGTGCCTATTGCCTTGCAGTTCCTTGCCACCTGAATACCCCTAAGAATAATTTCTCGCACTTTCCGAATATCTGCTCATCCCCAGTTGTTCAGATGTTTCACAAAAGTCTTTGAAATACTATTCAATCCTCCGAAAATCCTTAGCAGCTTTATTGCTCTGCAAATACTTGTCTACTTGCATTATGGATGCTTCCCATATAGTATCTGGCAATATTCACTAGTATCTTTTGACACCGTCATTTTGATCCTATTGATTCAACATGTGTGCGAATGCACACAATCATCTATCAACCCTTCTAAATTATCTTTCCGGCTCAGACATCATTTTTGAACATGAGCTGGTTCTCGACCAAACTATTTGTCGTTAATTGTGCCTCTGGTCTATCCAACTTATCCATCCTTGATCAAAGCGACTGCTTCTGATCCTTTGTTTCGGAAATCGAAATTCCTTTGTTATCTAAGCATCGAATTATTCAGATGTTCTATAATATGATGCCCGTGCATTCTTCTTCCTCTGGTTGAGTACCGATGCTCACATCAGATCCCTTGTGGACCATCGGTTCCTTTGTTGGATTTTATCCGACAGTGTCCTTCATATTGAATAACCTTGAGAGCCGTTCCATGGGTATATAATGCCTTTGATAAATTGTATCATCTGCTTTTGAACAATGCTCTACTTTCGAGCTTGTATTATTTACCCCGAAGTTTGTGGTATATGTTCCTAAGAATCCCCGATGGGTTGAACCAATGCCTTCCCTAATCTGTGCAAACCCGAAAGATTTCACAGGTCATACGTATCTGGTATTGCACCAGGTAAAACTTTCAACAGCTAATGCCATTTCGAAAAGAAATGAGAAGTGAATGGAAGATTATGCATTGAGGAAGTGGGAGTCGACCTTGAACCTTTGTGTTCATGCCCATGGACACGATGTATATCCTATCATGGAAACTTCTTGTAATAATAACTATTTCCTTGATAACTAACATGTGGTATCTGTGAATTGATCCCTTGCAACCGTGGTTCCGACCATGATTGTTCTTCTTTGATCCCATTTCTCGGACAAGTTAAAACAATTGTCTTCTATGGATCAATACACCAGTCCAACCTTTACTTTGATCTTGTGTCGAGTACTAACCCCCTGGTATCTCGAGATTATCATGGAACTGCATAACTTCTTATGAGTTCTTCATCAAGTGCTACCTTCCAACTGATTCCAATTTTTCACGGGCTCTGAGTCATTAAACACTCAAAGACACCGATAACTGAACCGAGTCCGCACTATGGTTCAACAACTCTTCAGTAAGCTTCTATAAGTACGAGTTTGTACCCGATCACGTCATTCCTAGCCTATTTGACTATATCATTATCATGATGATTTTAATTGTGCTACCTGGTCCTTATTCCCGGAGCACAGCTTTCAACGATAAGCTAAGCTTGCATCGATTTTCGTCGTCATATCATTTCTCCTTGAACAACAAACTTGATTTCGAGTTTGTGTCCTAATCGTGGTTCCAATAACCTTTCGCTTCATCATTCATTTGACTTGATGTCATCGTCGATCGATTACATCTTCGTGAAATCTCTCGACAATTGTGTCGTGATCATCATCAACATTTTGAGCTCTTCCGGGATATCAATTGAATTCATGAAGAGAAATACCATCCTTGCCCTCGATGATTTATATTATCATCGACCACTTTATTGCCTCCTGTTCAACACAAACTTGTTCGTGTTTCGTGTTATACCTTGAGATCCATGCTATCCAGCAATTGTTCTTCTTTACCTTGGAGTATTACCATCTTTTATGTCAATAATGTCGTGAGAATTTCACCGCCTCTTATGCATTCTTGGTACAAGTGATACTTCCTGCCATCTCCGATCATTCCTTGGTCCCCGTGTTGTTTTTAACCAGGATACCAATATGCTAACGATGTTGCTTGAGTTCTGTACTTCTAGCAACCCTATTGCTTTGAAGTTAACGATCGACAGTTCGTTCTTAGACTGTTGGTTATTGAATCGTCACTCTAACATTGATCTTGTCGCCTAAGGTCATATTTCGGGCACACCTTTCAACTAATGATTGATGGTGTATGTTTTCCTAGAGCATACAACATTATATCATTTGAATTGACAAGTGTCATCTTCTTGTTCACATTATTGTGGAAATCCATCCGTTTGGAATTCTCGATGAATTTTCGTTGATTCCATCAGCTACCCCCTCATCCTCTCCTTGGTTTAAGGATGAACTATTACTTCAAGAACCCGCTCCCATAGTTCATTTCCTGAGAATCTTGAAATGTCGTTTCGTCTATTTGTGTTGCACCTTTTCTTCTCGGACATCCTGAGTCTGAGGTATCATGACACCAAACGGATCTGAATCTCGGTCAGATATGATGGTTGGGACAACTTTCCAAGAGTTATGATGTTGGTCCTTTGATGACCCGGTAACATGATGTCATGCCTAGCACCCCCCCCTGGGTGGAGGACCTATTGTTGTAGTATCCTTTTTAGCAAGTTTAGCCATTCTTCCATGAGGAAATTGTAAGACTTATTCTATAAGTTGCTCCTGACGGATCCTTTGTGTATCCAAAGTCCGACCTTTGCTTGAAGACCATGTCAATGCTATCTCGAAGCATGCCTGTGGTACTCCGATCTTCAATAAGAACATTTGAAGCCCAATGCTAAATGTTTCTTGCTCAATTATCCAAACACCGTTGTATGGGTAATGTCATGAAATTTCTCTCCCCTTACCTAAAGGGTTTTCTACATTATCTCCTGTCGTGGATATCTTGCTCTTCTTGTCCTTGGGAAGGATATACTCCTGAAATATGTGTTTAAACACATTTTTTTCTTTCCATTGTTCTGTTTAACCTGATGATCACATTTTCCTTTCCATTGGTTTGTTTGACCTTTTCTTGTGATCTATATAACCTAAGCAGTAATAATTCACTTCTTATGTAAACACCTCGGTGTACAACTCTGTCAGTAAGACCCTGTTGCATTTGTCGATAGCATTCTGGTAACCATCGATGGATGAGAACTTTGCCTATTGGTCCGCCTCGTTCAACGAGCAGGAAAATGGTTCTCTTCGTCCCTCGCCCTTGGTACCAACGATGCAGTCAACATAACTGACCGGCTACCCTCTGACATGCCTTGCTATCATGACCGTGCAAGATGTCACCGCCCTTCCTACTTTAACCCACATGGTGGGCCCATAACCCACAAGTTCCACAGGATCGAAACCTGACTCTCCTGTACACACCCTGTTGTCAAAGTTATTCCTCGAGCTTGACTTCGTATGTAATTCACGGGCCACATGCCTAGTAATCTGTTCTGGTATTAGACGCAATACTTACTCTTGCCGCTCTGAACCCCTTTCTCACTCTGGTTCAGACTTCGAGCAACTATCTATCCGCTGGGAACCTCTTATTGTACCTTCGTACCTTACTCTCGTTGTATTTTATATGTTCAACTCGAGAGATAATCTTGTGCTCTTTCATGGGTTAACCCCAGATTGTTTTCCCTCATAAGCATTCAATCGTAGCCGAGCTGCCCCTTACCTATTCGTAAGTACGTTGGAGACCCCGGGAGAAAGGATGATGACTTGATCATGGTGACTTGAAGCAGAGAAATGAAGACATCAACGAAAGGGATCAACCTCTTCGAAAGGGCAGCCAAGAACGAGAAGACTCGTTAGGTTTTTCGCTACCAGCACCTTCCCCCGTTACTCCACCGCTTAAATCTCAGGACGAGATTTCTTGTAGTGGAGGAGAATTGTGACGCCCGGATAATTAAGCTACAGTGATCCCACGCTAATGGTGCCACGTCACCACGATTACTGCTGCTAAGCTATCGTTAGGACAAAACCGGTCCAAAACTCAAAATTCAAATTAATGATAACAATAAAAGTTTTCAAAAATTAAAACAAAAATGTTTGGATTGTACTAAATATTACAAAGGTAATTATGGTGCAACAAACCCATTTTTATAAAATGCCTAAGTAATTTAAAATGATTTAAAACAGAAGAGTAAAATAAATAAAAGGTAATAAAAAAACAAAACAAAACAAAAGGGACCCCCCCAATGGGCCAACCGGCCCAGCTGATAGCCAGGCCAGCACACTGGCCCAGCCGGCCGACCCACCCCACTCCCTTATCCCCTCACACCCGCTAACCCTAACCCCCCCGTCGCCCCACTTCCCCCCCCCTCTCGATCCAATCTGGATCGAGGACACCCCCACTCCCTCGTCCCTCTCGCCCCCCCCCCCGATCTGGATCGGGGCTCACCCCCGGCCGCACCTCGCCTCCGCCGCCGCCGCCCGGTGCCGCCCCGGCCCCGTCGCCGACCCGCGCCACTCGCCGGACGCCTCCCTACCTCGTCACCTCCCCGACCCCGGAGGCCGCCGCTCGCCGCCCCACCTTCGCTACCTCGCCGGCGCCTCATCCCCGCCGGCCTTCTTCCTCTTCGTCGGCGTCCCCATCAACCCCCACGAGCCCCGCTGCCCCGTCCCTGCATCCCCCAGTGAGCCCCGCCTCGCTCCCCTCTCCCTCGCGCGCTCGCGCTCGTCGCCGCGGTCACGCCGGTCCCGCCCGCGGTTGACGCGCTCCGGCTGCGTCCGATGCGCGCTCACCGCGCCGTGCCCGCGCCCGCACCGCGCTCGGCCACTGCCCGACCTCGCCTACACCTCGCCGCGCGCACCTAGCCACTGCCACCGTGGCCGGCGACAACGGTTACCGGCCGCGCCTCCCCACTCCGTTGCGGCCTTGTGGCCCCGCCCGGGTTCGCCCTCGCTCCGGCCCCTTGCCCCGCCAGCCGCGGTGGCCTCACCGCGCTGGCCGGCCGCACCCGCGTCCCCTCGTACGGGCGGTTACGCCCGCCCAGACGCGCCCTTGCGCCCGCGCCCGTAACCCCGCTCGCCCGTTTGGCCCCTAGGGCCAATGACATGCAGGCCCCACCCCCACAGAACGTTCCAAAAAAAGGATTTATAATAATAATAATAATATATAATAAAAATAATTAATAAAAATAAATAATAATTAATTAATTAACTAACTAAATAATTAACTTAATTAATCATGTTTAGTTGAACTAATTAAACCTGATTAACGTCACTATCTAATTAACCTAACTAATCTATTAGTTAGGGTGATGTGTCAATGACAGACGGGTCCCACACGTCAGGTTGACCAGTCAACTCTGTTGACTGCTGATGTCAGCCTGACATCATGCTGATGTCATTAAATCATTTTGAATTAATTAAATAATTAATTAAATTCCAGAAATTAATAAAATCTTTAGAAAATCATATCTTTTAATCCGTAACTCGGATTAAAATATTTTTAACATGAAAGTTGCTCAGAACGACGAGACGAACCCGGATACGTAGCCCGTTCGTCCACCACACACCCCTAACATATCAAACCCGCAACTTTCCCCCTCCGGTTCATCTGTCAGAAAACACGAAACACCGGGAATACTTTCCCGGATGTTTTCCCCCCTTCACCGGTATCACCTACTACCGCGTTAGGGCACACCGAACACCGCGTATTGCCTTGTTATATTTTGTGATGCTTTGTTTGCTCTGTATTCATTATTTCTTCCCCCTCTTCTCTCCGGTAGACTACGAGACCGACGCTGCTGCTGCCCAGTTCGACTACGGAGTTGACGACCCCTCTCTCTTGCCAGAGCAACCAGGCAAGCCCCCCCCCTTGATCACCAGATATCGCCTATTCTCCTCTATACTGCTTGCATTAGAGTAGTGTAGCATGTTACTGCTTTCCGTTAATCCTATTCTGATGCATAGCCTGACATTGTTGCTACATCTGTTGATACCTTACCTGCAATCCTAAATACTTAGTATAGGATGCTAGTTTATCATCATTGGCCCTACATTCTTGTCAGTCTGCCTTGCTATACTATTGGGCCGTGATCACTCGGGAGGTGATCACGGGTATATACTATATTACATACATACTATACAGATGGAGACTAAAGTCGGGTCAGCTCGATGAGTACCCGCAAGTGATTCTGATGAGGGGGCTGAAAGGACAGGTGGCTCCATCCCGGTAGAGGTGGGCCTGGGTTCCCGACGGCCCCCGACTGTTACTTTGTGGCGGAGCAACAGGGCAGGTTGAGGCCACCTAGGAGAGAGGTGGGCCTGGCCCTGGTCGGCGTTCGTGGATACTTAACACGCTTAACGAGATCTTGGTATTTGATTTGAGTCTGGCCATTTGGTCTATACGCACTAACCATCTACGTGGGAGTAGTTATGGGTATCCCGGCGTCGTGGTATCAGCCGAAGCACTTCAGACGTCAGCGACGGAGCGGCGCGCGCCGGATTGGACTGGAACGCCTGCTAGGCTAGGTCTGCTTCCGGCCGCCCTCGCAACGTGCAGGTGTGCTATGGGCGATGGGCCCAGACCCCTGTGCGCTTAGGTTTAGACCGGCGTGCTGGCCTCTCTGTTGTGCCTAGGTGGGGCTGCGACGTGTTGATCTTCCGAGGCCGGGCATGACCCAGGAAAGTGTGTCCGGCCAAATGGGATCGAGCGTGTTGGGTTATGTGGTGCACCCCTGCAGGGAAGTTAATCTATTCGAATAGCCGTGATCTTCGGTAACAGGACGACTTGGAGTTGTACCTTGACCTTATGACAACTAGAACCGGATACTTAATAAAACACACCCTTCCAAGTTCCACAGACAACCCGGTGATCGCTTTTCCACAGGGCGACGAGGGGAGGATCGCCGGGTAGGATTATGCTATGCGATGCTACTGGAGATGCTACTTGGAGATGCTACTTGGAGGACTTCAATCTACTCTCTTCTACATGCTGCAAGACGGAGGCTGCCAGAAGCGTAGTCTTCGATAGGACTAGTTATCCCCCTCTTATTCTGGCATTCTGCAGTTCAGTCCACTGATATGGCCTCCTTACACATATACCCATGCATATGTAGTGTAGTTCCTTGCTTGCGAGTACTTTGGATGAGTACTCACGGTTGCTTTCTCCCTCTTTTCCCCTTTCCCTTCTACCTGGTTGTCGCAACCAGATGCTGGAGCCCTGGAGCCAGACGCCACCGTCGACGACGACTCCTACTACACCGGAGGTGCCTACTACTACGTGCAGCCCGCTGACGACGACCAGGAGTAGTTAGGAGGATCCCAGGCAGGAGGCCTGCGCCTCTTTCGATCTGTATCCCAGTTTGTGCTAGCCTTCTTAAGGCAAACTTGTTTAACTTATGTCTGTACTCAGATATTGTTGCTTCCGCTGACTCGTCTATGATCGAGCACTTGTATTCGAGCCCTCGAGGCCCCTGGCTTGTATTATGATGCTTGTATGACTTATTTATGTTTTAGAGTTGTGTTGTGATATCTTCCCGTGAGTCCCTGATCTTGATCGTACACATTTGTGTGCATGATTAGTGTACGATTGAATCGGGGGCGTCACACCGCCGCTCGCCAGGAAGCGGCAGCCATGGAGGCGCAACTGTAGGTGATCGTGGAGGAGAACAACGCCAGCTGCGCCTCCTATGCGTCGCCGACGAACCATCAGCCAGCCCGATGGGACAACGACAACGCCTGCGCCATCATTTCCCTCATGGACCTCACGTCCACCAGCGACGGACAAGGCGCAGACTCCTCCGAGGATGAATAGGCCACGAGAGGCGGCAGGCCTTGTGTCCCATGTGAGGTGGTCCGTTTCTCGTGTTCTACTCTTCCTCGTGGGAGATCGCACCTTCACTTCATCGGTCTTATCGCGGTGTTCATGGAGACGGCGGATGGAGGACGTCACAAGCTTGGACATCAGGCGCCGTCGTCGTAGGATAGGTTTATGGACAAGTCTTTTTTTTGAGATGTTCGAAATGTAATGAAATCCGACGTGCTTGTATGAGATCCTGCCGTGTTTGCATGAATTTCACTTGGTTTGTTGAAAAGACTTTGAAATTATGTGGCTAGCGTTGGATGTCGTCCTTCTAGATCCGTGTCTATGGATTGGTCCCCCTACTCTGGGACGGATGCAGGAGGAAATTTATGGGTTGCCGTTGAAGATGCCTTAAGTCCATAACACTTATTTAGAGTCCATAACACTTATTTAGGGGAGAGGGAGTATGTTTTAGGCTGAGATTTTCACTTGCTTTGGCAGCACTTTCTGGCTTTCTGCTTCTTGGGTAAAGTACGTGAATAAAATACTCCTGCATCTCTCTTGGTAACGGCGTAACGTTTCGTGCCTCGTTTGACTTCATCCAGCTCGATAAGCTATCTCTTATTTCGAGACGGATAACCTATCTCTTGATACGATAAGCCATGTGATGGCACAACACTTTACCTCAATTATTAGAGCTATTTAAATGGCAGTGATTGAACAGCAGCTTACTCCAAATTTATAGTATTATTAGTCTAACATAATCAGGTCTTCACCGACGGAACTGACAATGACATTTCCCGGAAGAAGGAGAAGTTCTCCATGATGACCCGAGATGCTTAGGATATTCTCCTAGAGGGCCCCATTTGTCGCACGCAAGAGTTTCCAAGCTTTGCTTCGGAAGACTTCACCACAATTTCGTCAGTTTCCTTTGGAAATCAAAGCTAACTTGGCTAGTATTCTCAGATTTCTCTACCTCTACCTTTTTTTTTCTCTGTCTTGATTCATAAAAACTTCCAGTTTTTTTCTTCTTTGTGGGCTAGTTCTTCGCTAGATTTATCATTCATGATGTGTTCTATGGAACAAACCCGCATGGACAATGACGACGACAACTCGTAACACCAGAGTGATTTGGAAAATAAACAAATCAACTCTTATTTTATTTTTCACGACCAATATAGATCACCGAGGCTAAGGCAAGGGTGAGTAAGACGAAAGGAAGTGTGACGCATTCGTCGAGTCATGAGTAATATGTTGCCAGTGGCGGAGCTAGAACAGATATTATGGATGTTTGGGGACGCAAAGGTTTATTTTCTCTAATCTAAGCAGGCTCTAAAAAATAATTCTTCATGTATTTTACCAAGCCTGGGCCACGGCTCCTGCAGGGCTGAACGTAGCTCCGCCCTTATATGTTACCCATCCTCGTTGTCCATGTAAAATTCAGGTTTTTTTCTTGAGGGGATTTAGGGATTTAGTTTCATTCAATTATCATGAATTCAAATGCGAGCATATTCCCCTAGAAAAACAAACGGGAGCATATTTCTTCCCCGCAAAAGAAATGAGAGCATATTTGTACAGCTGGGAACAGATGCTTCTCCTGGAAACGGTTCCCCAGCCTATGTTCAGTCCATCTTCTCTTGTTTGATGTGGATGTGGCATCCACCAACTGCAACATGACAGCCGCCCATGCAAGAAAAACGGACATTATTAGTGCTCTTTTTCCACCAAAGTACACTTTATTCTAAATGCTTATATAAGCGCAGCAACCCCACTTCATAATGCCTTTAACTACTATAGGGAATCTTACCAATTGTTTTGTAGACTTCAACATCGGCGCCGTCCAAGAAACGAACTGTATGGAACTAATAAAGTGCTCTCTTATTGAGGCATCGACACCTGGGTCGAACAAGAGATTATATCCTTGTTCTTATAAAAGGAAGGTTAATTTGTTTGACTTGGAACAAACACCATAAGATATCACTTGTTATGATAAGCGTAATTATGCTACTACCAAAAAATACAATTCAAATACGGCGGCTAAGCTGCAGGCAATCCTTCAAATACGGCGGTTATGTACTTACTATGCTTCTTCAAAAGTAGTGGAGAAAACAAATGTGATGTCCATTCAATGGAGAAGGGGAATAATGCGAGATGAATGCTTGGGATGTTCCTTCCAACATCACTTGTCACTAGAAGCTGATACGCGCTTTGCCGCGCCGTTCCTCACTTGTTGGGTCTACTTTTCTCGTGCATGTAAATTGGTTGCTGGGTTGGGGGCATTAGTTATGCCAGACTCGGTTTTTTTTTCTTGCAATGGTTTTTGTTGGAGGCACAATTTAGACGCAAGAGGAAAGACAATGTTAGTTACATACGTGTAACACCCACGATGCGGCTATATCTCCCACGTGTCGAAGCACGATTTAGAGACATAACCGCATTGTGGTTTTGTCGCAAGAAGGGTCATCTTCACACAATCCCATGTAATGAACAAGACTGGGATAAAGAGTTGGCTTACAATCGCCACTTCACACAATGAACATAAATAAATCATACATCATTCAGAGTACACACATAGTCCGACTACGGACGAAGCTAAAAGAAAAGAAGATAACCCAACTGCTAGATCCCCGATCGTCCCAACTGGGCTCCACTACTGATCAACATGAAACGAAACATAGCAACGACCAAGATCTTCGTTGAGCTCCCATCTGAGCTCGTTTGCATCACCTGCACTGGTATCATCGGCACCTGCAACTGTTGTGATAGTATCTGGTGAGTCACGAGGTCTCAGCAATCTCAAAACCCGTGAGATCAAGACTATTTAAGCTTATGGGTAGGAAGTGGTAATGAGGTGGAGTTGCAGCAAGCACTAAGCATATATGGTGGCTAACATACACAAATAAGAGCGAGAAGAGAAGCAAAGGAACGGTCGTGAAGCTAGCAATGATCAAGAAGTGATCCTGAACTCCTACTTACGTCAAACATAACCCAAAACCGTGTTCACTTCCCGGACTCCGCCGAAAAGAGACCATCACGGCTACACACGCGGTTGATGCGTTTTAGTTAAGTCAAGTGTCAGGTTCTCTACAACCGGACATTAACAAATTCCCATCTGCCACATAACCGCGGGCACGGCTCTCGAAAGTTTATACCCTGCAGGGGTGTCCCAACTTAGCCCATCACAAGCTCTCACGGTCAACGAAGGATATTCCTTCTCCCAGGAAGACCCGATCAGACTCGAATCCCGGTTTACAAGACATTTCGACAATGGTAAAACAAGACCAGCAAAGCCGCCCGATGTGCCGACAAATCCCGATAGGAGCTGCACATATCTCATTCTCAAGGCACACCGGTTGAGACATCCTACGAGTAAAACCAGCCCTCAAGTTTCCCCGAGGTGGCCCCGCAGTCTACTCAGTTCGGACCAACACTCGAAGGAGCACTGGCCCGGGGGGGGGGGGTTAAAATAAAGATGACCCTTGAGTCTGCAGAACCCAAGGGAAAAAGGCTTAGGTGGCAAATGTTAAAACCAAGGTTGGTCCTTGCTGGAGGAGTTTTATTCAAAGCGAACTATCAAGGGGGTCCCATAAATCACCCAACCGTGTAAGGAACACAAAATCAAGGAACATAACACCGGTATGACGGAAACTAGGGCGGCAAGAGTGGAACAAAACACCAGGCATAAGGCCGAGTCTTCCACCCTTTACCAAGTATAGAGATGCATTAATTAAATAAGAGATATTGTGATATCCCAACACAATCCTGTCCGTCATGGATCAATCTTCAACTTCACCTGCAACTAACAACGCTATAAGAGGGGCTGAACAACAGCGGGTAACATAGCCAAACAACGGTTTGCTAGGAAGGGTGAAAAGATTAGAGGCTGACATGGCAATATGGGAGGCATGGTAAACAAGTGATAGGTAGCGCAACATAGCGATAGAACGAAGCAACTAGCAAGCAAAGATAGAAGTGATATCGAGGGTAATGGTCATCTTGCCTGAGATCCCGCAAGGAAGAAGAACGAGTCCATGAAGAAGACAAACGGACGTAGTCGAACGAATCCTCACAACTCCGGAACGAAACCGAAGCTAACAAGAGAAGCAAACCGGAAAGAAGCAAACAACATGGTAAATACACAAGCATAATCATGGCATAATGCACAAACAAGTATGATGCATGTCCGGTTTAAATAGGCATGGCATGGCAAAGTGCAACAAACAATACTACAAGTTAAGGGGAGCTCAATATGCAATGAGTTGCATATTGACGAAACATCACATTAATTATTTAGTTCTCTCTCATTTAGGAACACAACAATATTAAATGTTATTAAACATGGCAACGGGTGAAGCATAATTAATCTACCTATTTAGGCAAGTTTAAATGAGTCCGGAAACACAAACAACAACTCCGGAAAAACCTCATGTCATTTAGCAATTTAATGCAACAACAATTTTAAACATTTAAATGTTGTTATCATGATGCGGATGATATATGCAAGTTTTAGGCAATTTTTATGAAGAAGTTGACATGAAGATGATAAGGAGCATTTGGTCACCATGGCGGAACGAAACGGGTGCCACGGCAACGAATCCGAAAATGATGTCACAACAACATATCGGTTCCGATAACTCATTGAGATACCGGTACAAAAGAGCAAGTGTGCGAATGTGCGGAACATGCAAAAGATGGTGGGGTGATCCCGGATACCGGGTTCCCCACGTGTTGGTGGCATGGCAAAAGAGGGGCATCGCAAGCGACAATTCAATCACGGTGCAAACACGAGCATCTCATACAACACATGCATTCGTTCACGGGCGTCGTCTCGGGATTATACCTTTGAAGCGTGCATTTTTGGAGCGGTTTGAGTTCGGAGCGGTGTAGAAGAAGTAGGCGTTCACGGGACGTCGTGGAAGTAGTGGTACTCGTTTCGTAGTTGTTCGGGGTCACGACGAGGAACTTGACGTCCACGGAATCTTCGAGGGTCGACGGTAGTGGTACACGGGGCGTAGTTGAAGTAGTCGTTCTCGCGGCGGTAGTGGAAGTAGATGTTCACGGGATCTTGGCGGGTCGTCGAGGTACGCGTTCTTGGCGATCCCGTAGACGCGGTAGAGGTACTTGACGCGTCACCGTGTAGTCGAACTTGGCAAGCGATGGTCGTCGTGGTACTTGGCGAATCCACGTAGTCGAACATGGGTTGTAGTGGTACTTAACGCTTGTTGTGTAGTTGAACACGAGGTTCCTTGGGGGATCGGTCTCGGCGATCCAGCAGCGGCAGCAATGCGGTGTACGGGGCAACAATTGGAGGAGCTCCCGGTGACGCATGGAAAACCCTTAGCCATGGCAGTCCTGGCTACACGCGCGAACACACGAGCTGGTGCAGAGCAGCGTCGGACAAGCCGTCGGGCACGAGGTGAAGCAAGGGGTGGAGCAGCTTGGGTGCAGGTGTGAGAAGCAAGGTGGTGATGCTTGCTGGACGTGCAGCTAACAGCGGAGGTCGAGGTCGCCGACGGAGAAGGAGGCGGCAGGGGTGCGGCGATGCTGATGGCCTCGCGGGCCATGGTGGGCGACGAGCACGATAGGAGAAGGCGGCCGCCATGACGGTGTGGATCCTGTGGTTGAGGCCGAACGGAGGGAGGAGGATGCGTGGGCGCTGACGAGGGCGGCGGAGCACGGGCAGGAGGCGAAGGCGGAGATGGTTCGGCGGCGTCAGAGAACTTGGAGACGGGGCGACGAGCTCGATCGGGAGGCGTGGGCACGCGGCACTCGCGCATAGAGGCGACGGGGGAAAGGGATGGAGGTGCGCACAGGCGAGGAAGAACGAGGGAAGAGAGGGGGGGGTGCTGGAGCATGGCGGTGCGATGGCTGGAGGAAGATCAAGCGCGGGCGCGACTCTGCTCCTCTCTGCGTGTGGCGGCGCAGGAGGAGGACGAAGAGGAGAGGGTGGAGATGGGAATCGGGCAGGGGAGAGGGGATCGATTGGCTAGGGTTAGGAGGGGTTTTAGGTGGGCTAGCTGGGCCGACTTGGTTGGCCGGGCCTAAGAGGCCGGCTGGGCTGCAAGGCTGCTGGGCTTCTTCTCTCCCTCTCTACTCTTTTCATTAACAAAGAACTGGAAGAAAGGAAAGGAGAGAAGAGAAGGTTAGAGGAAGAATTTGGGCATGCGGTTAATTTTCCCGGACTCGCAAAATGTGCTTGGTCCAAGAAAAATGGCGTGGACATGATTGCAGGAATTAAATTCAAACTCATTTGAAATTCAAATGGGTTTGAACTAGGACTAGGTTTTTGAAGTGTCCAAAAAATGTTCGGATTTTTGGTGGAGCTCCGGAATATGATGAAAGAATATATGGCAAGGTTGGAGACCAAGAATTAAGATAACAAAGGCATTGGGATAATTTGCAAGTGTGTTATGGTGATTTCCAAATTAAAGAAATATTTAATATAGCTCCCTAATATTGGGACGATATGTTATAAAGAGAAGTCACTCTTCCCTCGATTTAAATAGATCAACCATCTATGCAATTTGTATAGTTGAGGTTTTAAAAATTAATGAAATGATGGCATGATGACATGATGCAATGCAAGAGATGGCATGATGGATGCACAAACAAAACAAATCGCGTGATAAAACTCAAAATAACTGGAAGTCTTCTGGAGCGTCGGTCTCGGGGCGTTACAACACTCCACCACTACAAGAGGATCTCGCCCCGAGATCTAGGATGGCACCGGAGAGAAACGGAAGAGGAAGAGAAGAGGTAAAACTAAGTTGCTTCTTCGACAAAAGAGTGAAACCAAAGAATGTTGAAAGGTTGAAAAGTTGATAGAAAGAACACAACGGAGTTGAACACAATTGAGAGCACTGCGGTAGAAAATAGAAACAAGGAACACCATGTGAACCTTGGAGGTTGCAAAGCTATGAATGATGAGTACAATGGACAAGATAGAATTCGAAACCACTCCGGTTAAAACAAGATGAGAGAGGAAGAATTCAGGCAACACTCCGGTTGAAATTGGAAGGGATATGGTATGAACTTGGCGAAATGAAAGCACTTGGATGAGGCTCCAATTAAAATAGGAATGATAGACACAACACTCCGGTTAAATGGATAAGCAAGAAAAGAACACGATCCTCACAATTCGAGATGATGAGTGAAGAGAGCAACATTACCATGCCTCCGGAAGAAATAATAGAAGATAGATCATTGGAATAACAGAATGGAGAAGAAAATGCCAACTTCTGCCACAAATGAGCTTGGAAAGCACCCTTTCAAGAAGGTTACAACAGGGTTGTTGGGAAAAACCAACAACAAAATGAATAAGCTTGTAGTGGGCTTATGGAAAACATCTCAAAATTGAGGTGAAATTCTGCCACTACCGAAAACAAATGCTTGCTTGAGATCAACGAAGAGATGAAAACTGCTTTTGCCGAGAGGATAGGAGAAAACTTAGATCGTTGATAAGCACCACAATACAACATTCCTTAGGGAAGGCTTTAGGTGAAATCTATACCAAGATAACTCCAACGAAGAGATTGATGGATTTAAAATACCTCATTCTTGACAACATGTGAATCGCGAAACATGGATGGAAATTGTCAAGAATGATATAACACCACCTGAAAAGATAAGGTAGAAAGAATTGCACTTTGGAATGCACGACAAAGAATGCTTGAACTCCTCCAACAAAATCTGTGTTGGGCACCATGTTTAGTTTTTAGAGTATAGCTTGGCGGATCATAACTTCAAGAGAAATCTTGAAGAACAATTGAAGAATGAAAAGAATCCTTGATAAACCATCATGTAGAGCCTCCATGAAGAACTCCGGTAATAAAAGGATGATAGAAAGAAAGAGAAGTTGAAAACACGAGGTGAAGCCTTGCGATGATTTAGAAGGAGCTTCGCGATGATATAACTGAGAGAACTTGGAACTCCAGAAAGAAAAGATGAACATCTTAGAACCGAGAATTTATTTCTTATGAACAAACTCCGAAGGAAGGGATTAATCACTTGGATGAAACAAGAATAAGAATTATGTTATGCGTATCCTTCACCATTTTAAATTGATGACAAGCAACGGATTTGGCATACTACTTATTCCCGTAGAAATGATTAAAAGAGATATAGCGCAAGCTTGAGAAGGTATTGATGGAACCACCGGTGGGATTTGGAAACAACGAATATTTGATATGACAACGAAGGAAGTGAAATCTTGAACGAACCATCGTAAGAATTGAAAATGAAAGTGGCAAAGGCACAAATCACCGAGAATAATTGGAAAATGAATGAAGATACTTGAGGGGATTTAGATACATGAGAACGAAGAGGCCATGAACTGATTAGAGGTTATTTGAATGATGCACTGGTAAGATTTGGAGAATGATAGCTACACGCGAATGAAGAATTATGACATGATGGCCTTCGGAGGAAAGAAATGGAAACAACTCATGAAATACTTCGGATGGGTGAAAAGAATTTTCACAATCAAAAACAATTATGAGGATGGCATGAAGCTAGAACCATGAATCTTGAAGAGAATGGAGCAAGATTTAAGAGAAATCCTTCTTCGGTCTTCAAAATCCAAGAATGACGACGAGAAACACCACCATGAATTGTTGAGCCACTCCGGAAGGACTAAAAGAAAAAAAAGGTTGAGCCAAAGATGAAAAGAATTTGAAAACGACCTTGGAGAAGGCATGTAACTGATGAAAATTCATTCTTACGTCAAACTTGGAAATGAATTTGAGAATCGCTCCTGATAATTAGAAGAGTCGGGTAAGATCCTGGGAAAAGACCTGTGGGTTAGGGCCCACTCAAAAGAAAACACCGTTGCATGATTGATTGAAAAGAGGGGGAGGGGGATTGCACCGGTTGAATTAAATGGCCTGAATAAGGTAACAACCTCGAAATAATTTGGATGGATTGAGAATGGAAAGACGGGCCTTCTGAGATATATTCAACACTCGAGAACGAAGGAATAGCGAGAAGTGAATGATTAAGAGATACACCGGCATAAGAAAGCACTTGAAATGAGAAAAAGAATATGATCAACACCGAAAGCTTGAATAAGAGAAAACCTTGAAGTAACTCGAACGGATTTTGAATGGAAACTAATCTTTCGAGATATCTTTGCACTCCAGAACAAATGTATAGTGAGAGGAGAAAGATTAAGAGGTGCACTGGCATGAGAAAGCATTAGAACCGAGGAAAGGAATATAATGAATATCGAAAGTTTGAATTGGATCCACTGGAGAAGAAACAACAATGAAGGATGATGAACTTGAAACTGTTGAGCATCTTCATGGGAAATCACGGATAAGAACATTGAAAGAAAAGAATGAAGAGACTTCCCATCAATAAAAGGATACTTGATTAAGAAATCTGAGTCCTTGAAGAAAAAGGGGTGGGAGGGAGGGGAAACAAAGACAACTTGGGACAGATGAAACAAACACCGTTGAGAAAACTTAGAATTAATCCTGCGGATGTTGAAACGATCGGATCCACTTGAAGAGAAGCACACCGGTTGGAAAAGAATTAACATGACGACCTCGATGATCAAGAAGGATTAGTATTCACATAGCAATATGAGAACACCGTTTAGGAAAGGTATGGATTCAACATTTGACTTCGAAGCAACTCGAATACCACAAATAAAACAAAACAAAGGATTTGGCTTGTAGAATAAGCCGGAACAAACATATGATAGAGATTTCGTCCGAAGTTTTCGTGGTGGGGCCCACACGGGCTCGATCGTACAGCACCATCATGTACAAGGCAGTGCACATGACATACGAAGTGTCCCCGAACCAGCATAACCAAGGGTTCTTTAAGACACAACGAGACCACTGTAAAAACGATCGTGGATAGGCGGACCACTAGACGTCAAACCCCAATCTCATATCATGCATCTGTCGGAAAGATATTCTAGGAGCTACTTGAATTCCCACCTATAATACTCCCGAAACTTTCTGGTTATGCAATCTGGTGTTGGGGATACAGGTTCAGCAATATGTATCTCACCCAAAACTAACAATCCCTACATCTAGCTGTATCCATCCGTCAACACATAACCAAGAAAACTCCGGAAATCATGTACCTCAACCTTCGAAAAAGCATCCGTTATACGAGTTATGGCAATACTCCCGAACTCCCGCCCCAGTACTGGGTGGCGTCAAGGTTATCTCACCAACAACTGCATAAAATAGATTTTTGATGTCGGCAAAACTCAGGTATTCCAGAACTGCAACGATAAAATTATGACGACAACACCTCGGAGCTCAACTCCTCGGGACACTGCCACGTAAAAGACAGGAGGCACCAAGAACAATGTTCTCGTCACAAAACCATCGAAACGATTCCAAGATACCCGCGTGATCCTAAAAAAAATTAGTGAAATTTGAGGAGAGGAAAGTCAAAACATCTACGTCAGGAGACCTCACCAGAGCGACGAAGGGACTGAGGAGTAAAAAGAATCCTACTCTCCGATATATATAATCCTAAGACTCAAAACATTTTGTTCTAGACTCAACAACGCCAGCGATTCGATCAAGCAGGGGGCTCCTAAGTCGGGGATGGCTCTGATTACCAACTTGTAACACCCACGATGCAACTATATCTCCCACGTGTCGAAGCACGACTTAGAGACATAACTGCATTGTGGTTTTGTCGCAAGAAGGGTCATCTTCACACAATCCCATGTAATGAACAAGACTGGGATAAAGAGTTGCTTACAATCGCCACTTCACACAATGAACATAAATAAATCATACATCATTCAAAGTACACACATAGTCCGACTACGGACGAAGCCAAAAGAAAATAAGATAACCCAACTGCTAGATCCCCGATCGTCCCAACTGGGCTCCACTACTGATCAACATGAAACGAAACATAGCAACGACCAAGATCTTCGTTGAGCTCCCATCTGAGCTTGTTTGCATCACATGCACTGGTATCATCGGCACCTGCAACTGTTGTGATAGTATCTGGTGAGTCACGAGGACTCGGCAATCTCAAACCCGCGAGATCAAGACTATTTAAGCTTATGGGTAGGAAGTGGTAATGAGGTGGAGTTGCAGCAAGCACTAAGCATATATGGTGGCTAACATACGCAAATAAGAGCGAGAAGAGAAGCAAAGGAACGGTCGTGAAGCTAGCAATGATCAAGAAGTGATCCTGAACTCCTACTTACGTCAAACATAACCCAAAACCGTGTTCACTTCCCGGACTCTGTCGAAAAAAGACCATCACGGCTACACACGCGGTTGATGCGTTTTAATTAAGTCAAGTGTCAGGTTCTATACAACCGGACATTAACAAATTCACATCTGCCACATAACCGCGGGCACGGCTCTCGAAAGTTTATACCCTGCAGGGGTGTCCCAACTTAGCCTATCACAAGGTCTCACGGTCAACGAAGGATATTCCTTCTCCCAGGAAGACCCGATCAGACTCGAAATCCCGGTTTACAAGACATTTCGACAATGGTAAAACAAGACCAGCAAAGCCGCCCGATGTGACAACAAATCCCGATAGGAGCTGCACATATCTCGTTCTTAGGGCACACCGGATGAGACATTCTACGAGTAAAACCAACCCTCAAGTTTTCTCGAGGTGGCCCCGTAGTCTACTCAGTTTGGACCAACACTCAAAGGAGCACTGGCCCCGGGGGGGGGGGGGGGGGTAAAATAAAGATGACCCTTGAGTCTGCAGAACCCAAGGGAAAAAGGCTTAGGTGACAAATGTTAAAACCAAGGTTGGGCCTTGCTGGAGGAGTTTTATTCAAAGCGCACTGTCAAGGGGGTCCCATAAATTACCCAACCGTGTAAGGAACGCAAAATCAAGGAACATAACACTGGTATGATGGAAACTAGGGCGGCAAGAGTGGAACAAAACACCAGGCATAAGGCCGAGTCTTCCACCCATTACCAAGTATATAGATGCATTAATTAAATAAGAGATATTGTGATATCCCAACATAATCTTGTCCGTCATGGATCAATCTTCAACTTCACCTGCAACTAACAACGCTATAAGAGGGGCTGAACAACAGCGGGTAACATAGCCAAACAACGGTTTGCTAGGAAGGGTGAAAAGGTTAGAGGCTGACATGGCAATATGGGAGGCATGGTAAACAAGTGATAGGTAGCACAGCATAGCGATAGAACGAAGCAACTAGCAAGCAAAGATAGAAGTGATATCGAGGGTAATAGTCATCTTGCCTGAGATCCCGCAAGAAAGAAGAACGAATCCTCACAACTCCGGAACGAAACCGAAGCTAACAAGAGAAGCAAACCGGAAAGAAGCAAACAACATGGTAAACACACAACCATAATCATGGCATGATGCACAAACAAGTATGATGCATGTCCAGTTTAAATAGGCATGGCATGGCAAAGTGCAACAAACAATACTAGTTAAGTGGAGCTCAATATGCAACGAGTTGCATATTGACGAAACATCACATTAATTATTTAGCTCTCTCTCGTTTAGGAACACAACAATATTAAATGTTATTAAACATGGCAAGGGGTGAAGCATAGTTAAACTACCTATTTAGGCAAGTTTAAATGAGGCCGAAAACACAAACAACAACTCCGAAAAAACCTCATGTCATTTAGCAATTTAATACAACAACAATTTTAAACATTTAAATGTTGTTATCATGATGCGGATGATATATGCAAGTTTTAGGCAATTTTTATGAAGAAGTTGACATGAAGATGATACGGAGCATTTGGTCACCATGGCGGAACGAAACGGGTGCCATGGCAACGAATCCAAAAATGATGTCACAACAACATATCGGTTCCGATAACTCATTGAGATACCGGTGCAAAAGAGCAAGTGTGCGGATGTGCGGAACATGCAAAAGATGGTGGGGTGATCCCGGATACCGGGTTCCCCACGTGTTGGTGGCATGGCAAAAGAGGGGCATCGCAAGCGACAATTCATTCACGGTGCAAACACGAGCAACTCATACAACACATGCATCCGTTCACGGGCATCGTCTCGGTATTATACCTTTGAAGCGTGCATTTTCGGAGCGGTTCGAGTTCGGAGCGGTGTAGAGGAAGTAGGCGTTCACGGGACGTCGTGGAAGTAGTGGTACACGTTTCGTAGTTGTTCGGGGTCACAACGAGGAACTTGACGTCCACGGAATCTTCGAGGGTCGACAGTAGTGGTACACGGGGCGTAGTGGAAGTAGTCGTTCTCGCGGCGGTAGTGGAAGTAGACGTTCACGGGATCTTGGCGGGTCGTCGAGGCACGCGTTCTTGGCGATCCCGTAGACGCAGTAGAGGTACTTGACGCGCCACCGTGTAGTCGAACTTGGAAAGCGATGGTCATCGTGGTACTTGGCGAATCCACGTAGTCGAACATGGGTTGTAGTGGTACTTAACGCTCGTTGTGTTGTTGAACACGAGGTTCCTCGGGGGATCGGTCTCGGCGATCCAGCGGCGGCAGCAATGCGGTGTACGGGGCAACAATTGGAGGAGCTCCCGGTGACGCTTGGAAAACCCTTAGCCATGGTAGTCCTGGCTACACGCGCGGACACATGAGCTAGTGCAGGGCAGCGTCGGACAAGCCGTCGGGCACGAGGCGAAGCAAGGGGTGGAGCAGCTTGGGTGCGGGTGTGAGAAAAGGTGGTGACGCTTGTTGGACGTGCAGCTAACAGCAGGGGTCAAGGTCGCCGACGGAGAAGGAGGCGGCAGGGGTGCGGCGATGTTGATGGCCTCACGGGCCATGTCGGGCGACGAGCACGATAGGAGATGGCGGGCGCCGTGACGGTGTGGCTCCTGTGGTTGAGGCCGAACGAAGGGAGGAGGATGCGTGGGCGCTGACGAGGGCGGCGGAGCACGGGCAGGAGGCGAAGGCGGAGATGGTTTGGCGGCGTCAGAGAACTTGGAGGCGGGGCGACGAGCTCGATCGGGAGGCGTGGGCATGCGGCGCTCGCGCGCAGAGGTGGCGGGGGAAAGGGATGGAGGTGCGCACAGGCGAGGAAGAATGAGGGAAGAGAAGGGGGGTGCTGGAGCATGGCGGTGCGATGGCCGGAGGAAGATCAGGCACGGGCGTGACTCTGCTGCTCTCTGCGTGTGGCGGCGCAGGAGGAGGACGAAGAGGAGAGGGTGGAGATGGGAATCGGGCAGGGGAGAGGGGATCGATTGGCTAGGGTTAGGAGGGGTTTTAGGTGGGCTGGCTGGGCCGGCTTGGTTGGCCGGGCCTAAGAGGCCGGCTGGGCTGCAAGGATGCTGGGCTTCTTCTCTCCCTCTCTACTCTTTTCATTAACAGAGAACTGGAAGAAAGGAAAGGAAAGAAGAGAAGGTTAGAGGAAAAATTTGGGCATGCGGTTAATTTTCCCGGACTCGCAAAATGTGCTTGGTCCAAGAAAAATGGCGTGAACATGATTGCAGGAATTAAATTCAAACTCATTTGAAATTCAAATGGGTTTGAACTAGGACTAGGTTTTTGAAGTGTCCAAAAAATGTTCGGATTTTTGGCGGAGCTCCGGAATATGATGAAAGAATATATGGCAAGGTTGGAGACCAAGAATTAAGATAACAAAGGCATTGGGATAATCTGCAAGTGTGTTATGGTGATTTCCAAATTAAAGAAATATTTAATATAGCTCCCTAATATTGGGACGATATGTTATAAAGAGAAGTCACTCTTCCCTCGATTTAAATAGATCAACAATCTATGCAATTTGTATAGTTGAGGTTTTAAAAATTAATGAAATGATGGCATGATGACATGATGCAATGCAAGAGATGGCATGATGAATGCACAAACAAAACAAATCACACGATAAAACTCGAAATAACTGGAAGTCTTCTGGAGCGTCGGTCTCGGGGCGTTACAATACGACACATAATTTCAATGAAATTCACACAAGCGCCAAACACGACCATGCCATTCCATCCACCCCCCTTCCCCCGCAGCACATAGGGTACCAACAATGGGTTGCTTTCGGATTCTTATAGAGTCCAATAGCACTGCCCCATCCGCTAATTTATATATTGCGCCGACCCATTAATATAGGTTGGCCAGCTTTGTACATTTTAAAATATTTACATGTTTTATAAAGTGTTCATAAATTATCATAAATTTTTAAAAAGGTCCATGCTTAAAAAATGTCTGTACATTTGAAAAATGTTAATATAGTTACAAACTGTGTTTATATATTGCTTCAAACGTGTTCACACATTTAATTAATGCATAAAATTTTAAAAGTATTCATATATCTACTAAAAAATGTTTACATTTTAGAAAAAAGATTCATAAAATTTTAAAATGGTTAGTGAGAGTCTTTAATTGGTTGGATGTGGTAATAGATATTTTTTCTTGACCGGACAAACAGAGAAGCATGGAAACCCAGCTGCCCACGTATACAAGAAAAATAGACACGCATAGAATCAAGCTGGCCACACAACACGTCCCACCCACTATCAGCTGAGGCCCATGCACTCTTCACACATCTCGATTCACCAGACGAGTTTATTTCAAGAAAGCT
Source organism: Triticum aestivum (assembly GCF_018294505.1). Taxonomy (NCBI): domain Eukaryota; kingdom Viridiplantae; phylum Streptophyta; class Magnoliopsida; order Poales; family Poaceae; genus Triticum; species Triticum aestivum. The sequence continues at coordinate 330,846,491 of NC_057807.1, read as the reverse complement.
TAGTAACTTTATAGATGTTGTTCTATATGTGTTAATTTTTTTGTTGAGGAATTCCATATGTTATAGTGGAATACACAGTACAACGTCTCTAGACCAAGGAATAATCCTATTCATATTATTAGATAAATTGTGGACCTTCGCGATCCTTGTTAGATTAGGTTCAGCTTAGAATTTATCTGACGTTCTAAGTTTGAGTTATGTTTTCTTTTTTGAGTTGTGTGCTTCACTGCATTGTAAAAAATCCAGACACCAGGCCCACCTCTCTCTGTGTTGTGTCTTTGTGCCTATATGAATTTTGCAGCTGCCAATTTGAAGTCTTCTACTGGTCAATATAAACGTGCAGAGCACTAGACCTATGTGTTAGCACCCCAATATTGACTTCGGAAGTTGGAATTTAAAGGGCTTTGGTTTTCATCATTGGTGGACCAGCAAATTAACTGATGGTGCCATTTTGGCATCTAGCGATAGGGTGACACGTGGGGTCCTACGGCCACATGTTAGTAACACACTTGGGAATTTCAAACGTAACCATTTTCTTAACACAGTACAGACACAAGCGCTCATATATACGCACATACAGTCACTTCTATGAATGCACATATGCACACCTTATCTCTATGAGAACCTTCAAAAGACTGAACCGGAATATCATCTTGAGATTTATGAAGTCACAGTAGGCATCTCGTCGTCGACGGGAACGTCTCCTCCCACTGAAAGTGCATCATCGAAAATCCTGAAATAAATCTAGAAATCGAGCACCAGGACTTGAATCCTGATGGGCTGAGGATACCACTGTCCCTCTAACCATCCAACCACAGGTTGATTCGCAAAATTCACGTAACCGTTGCACGGTGGATCCTGTTGTCACTTTGGAATATCTATATACCTTGAATTCAGAGTTATGTCAATGCCTCAATGGCTTGCCAAATTAGGTTAATGATGATAATAACAACAACAACAACAACAACAACAACAACAACAACAATAATAATAATAATAATAATAATAATAATAATAATAATAATAATAATAATAATAATAATAATAATAATAATAAGCAAACAATGTAATTGTTTTCTGCACTTTGTCCATGCTGCATTAAGACCTTCATGGCCAAGGATAGAACTAGTTGCAGAATGTAGTCTTCGAATTTATACTCCTTAGTTGAGTTCTTATCGGCTTATCGTATCATAAAGCATCTTACTGATCTATACATAATGCGAATGATTTGGCCCTTCGGCTACCAAAAAGATATTAATTTTATTCTAGTGGAAGAAGAACAATGACACCAAATATGGCTTCATGGTTTATCCTTGGAATCTTTCTGGATGATGGGTACATTGTCTACTCGAAACTTTAATTATATAATTTTATAATGAATAATTAGGGATGCTGCTACGGGATCCCAACACATTTCGTTAAAAGATTACTCAAAATATGTAGAAAGATTTGAAACAATCATGCAAGTTCAATTGGATTAGTTGTCAACCCAATGGCTCCAAATAACAAAGTTCTTGTAGTTTTTAGACGAAAAATACTAGCATTTGTTCTTGCAGATTACCTTATAGACAGTGCTAAAAATATTGATACATCTATAAGTGTCTAGATAAAGAAAATAAAATAGAATCAAGGACTATCATTTGATGCAGATCTGATGGTTAGTATTATATGCATGAGTAGACCACCACTACCAATTAAAATCTTCATAGAGTGAGATAAGATTAGCAGGCAAGTTGTTAGTTGAGCACATCTTGAACACTATCTTATTGTTTCTGAAACGAGCTACCTTATTAGTTTATGTAGTTATTAGCCAACAATATTTGTCGGTGGTCATGCTACAAAAAAAATGTAGAATTTTGTATGAATAAAAAAAAATTCATGAAGGGACTTATTGCCTAGTTGCCTAACTTATTTTCCAAGTTCAAGTAAACTTTTTGGACCGCGTAATTATTTTACGGAAGAATAATTCACGTTTATCTTTGGACTCACAATATATGCTTGGAATCTTTTGGACCGGTACACTATTCATTATTGTATTTGTGAACCTTTAAGGCTCTCATCTCTCTGAATGGATACTATAAATTAATATAAATGAAAATTATTGGTGAACGCTTTAAGACTCTCTCTGGAATGCGGTAGTGTACCTATTCAAAAGATTTCTAGAATGCATAGAACGTACAAAGAGTCGGAAGTCTATGGTTATTCTTTTTAAACACAGTACAAATTTTTGAAAAAGAAGGAAAAACAAAGAAAATAATTATTGAAACTTTTAAAGCATTTTTATGCGAGTTTTATAGGAAACACAGTAAGAAATTATCCTAATATGTGTATTAACTTAAAGAAGGCCCCGCATTTTGTCTTTCTTTGCTTTGTTTTGTTTCTAATAAATATCCCTGTTGCAAAGGAGACCCTAATTATATTATAATATGCATGCAAGTTGTTAGTCTGGTCGATCACATCTTGACCACTCCTTGTTTGTTTAGTTCAATCATTAACCCGTAACATTATTGTAGGGTCTCGGACTCTCAGGCCACGATCAAACAAGTAAACTATTTTTGATGAAGCAGAACGGGAAGAAGTGCAATTTTTCCTCCGCAAGGGACGAGCTCTTCTTCTGTGCAAGCATGTAGTGGAGAGATGGCAATTTGCCAGATCTGCCCATCCACTTGCCATGTTGCCAGTAACATCATTTTTATCTATGATCTCTTTCTCGCTGTCACTTTCATTTTTGCTTTTTGTAGATATGAAGATGATCTGAAACAACACGAGAAAGGCATCGACCTTGATGGAATAGCTCTAGAAAAAAGGCGCAACTTTTTCTTTTCTAGAACTACATGGCATCTGCTAACCATGACTGGATTATGCCTTTTCGCTTTAGATATAACCTAATTTTATCATAAAATTAGGTGATACATACATGAAAATGCAAACTGAAAGCTACATCCTGATACATTTTATAGGCGATCAAACTTTTGCTGTGTCTTTTGCAGATGCCATCTTCTCCCTAGTGGCTAAGCTTTTCTGTTTGTTAACTTGCAGAACGCAAAGTGCATGTAGTGTTATCTTTCGCCCTTGATGCCTTTTCGCAGTAGCAATGGTTGGTTACTATTTATTCAGATAATTTTGTAAGTAATATATGGGAGTGGCATGCACTGTCAGCCTATAATACTGTTTTTTGATACCTAAATTTGAACAAGCGCGCACCGTGAGCGCAAATTGCCTAGCTAAACAAATCTGAAATAACGCGACAAAAATAAACCGAGGGCTTCCTGTAAAAAGTAAAAATAAACCGGGTTGGCAGTTTAAATGAACTCATCCTGGAATGACACCACAAAAACTTGTCTCGCGAAGGATACTCCGCAATTCCGCAAACCAACTGGTCAACTCCAACTCTAACTCAAATCACCAACAATTAAATATTATAATTTCTGTAGAACAATAATGACGAATTGTACGGGTAGTATAAAGGAATGCAATCTTGTGCATTGGTAGAAAATATGCATCTTTACCAGGTCAGATCTGAGATAGCCACACTCCAGCTAAGGTTTTTTTTTTGAAACAAGGCAAAAGACTTGCCATTTTCATTGATTAAGAAAGAAGTTTGTGAGATACACGCCACTCAAGCGGCACAAATGCTAACTAAATACTCTCGCGGCATTAGATTACACAAATGCCTGGCACCCGCAATAGTCAAAGCGCTGCCCCCTCCTTAATAAGGTTAACAATCACGGCCAGCGGTGCCGCTTTATTTTTAAAGACGCGCGCGTTCCTTTCTTTCCAAATCTCCCATCCAACAAGGTGGATCAACGATGAGAGAGCCTTTCTTTGATGAGCAATGTTGATGATTCCTTGTCACCAAGCTTTAACCGTGGTGAAAATATGCCAATTCTTTGTGTCAACTTGAAGATCCAGCCATGAGAACACCTCCTTCCATATGCGAGTTGCGAACCGGCACTTGAAAAGGAGGTGGGCCGCCGATTCCTGCACTTGGCTACAAAGAGGGTATTGATCGCAATTGGGCCATCCTCTACGCTGAAGTCTATCCGCTGTCCAAATCCTGTTTTGAGTGACCAACCAAGCAAAAAAATTGCATTTGGAGGGTGACCAAACCTTCCGAACCATATCCTGCAAGGGTGAGCGTAGATGTCTAGCGAATTGGGTCTTGTAAGCCGACGATGCAGTGTAAGTCCCGTCATTAGTGAGCTTCCAGATGATAGAATCACGAACTCCAGGTTGTATGTTGACATTGGCTAGCTTTTCCCATAGAGTGGCAAATTGTTGAATGTGAGCAAGCGTCATCCCATGCTGGGTATCGATGTGATTAACCCAAGCATTATCCCTCAAAGCCTTGTCCACCGTGGTCCCCTTTTTCCACGAGATCTCGAATTTTTTTGGTGCAATGTCTTTGGGCCTCATCCCCTCCACCCAAGATGACTCCCAGAATCTCGTCAAAGGACATCTTAGATCAACTTAATATTGAGGAAAACAAAAGTCAGTATAATGGATAGACAACTAGATGTAGAACGGTCCGTAAAATATAAAGTTACATTGAAAAGCATATTAGTCTTCTTCTTTCTCCGATTATACGCCGCCGGTCAAAGATTAAAAATTATATTGAACCAACAGTAAAGGAAAGAGACACCTGCAAACACTCTCGTCGTACCAGGATTTAAAGACCGCAATAACCACCGACACCTTGAGAAGAGATTCATAAATCGCTGAAGCAACATCGGCATCACCACCAGTTTAGAGAGTTGAAGAAACTGGACCAAGCAGTAGAACAACATGGAAGACGATACATACATAGTGGCCTTTCGCCCAAGCTCGGAGTGACAGAACCTGACTCTATTAAGAATAGACAATGCATTGATTATTAATTATTTGCGTAAAACATTTTTTCCAAGAAGGACATTTTTTATTAACTCACAATGTCGTATCAAGAAAATATAAAGCATCGTGAATATACACATGTCATCTATAAAATTAGGATGCATAACCAACACAAAACCGCACACACACAAAGAGAAAAAAAAACCTCCAAAAGTTCTATTGAAGCGAGATCAAACATGCACCAACAACCATCAACGTCAATCACCACCGATGGCAGCACACAGATCGTGTGAAAAGTGCTTCCACAATTATGCCTTCAAATAAGGGTACGATGCGAGAGCAAGGCCATGGCCACATCCACCCGCAAAGCTAAGTCTTAGGTTTTCGCCCCGAAGAGGAAGTCTGAGCGGATCCACAGCTAGCTACTAGCTCCATCACATATCCTGAATAACTAACAAGCAGGGAGCCCCCGAACCCTACCCTCTCCTACGCCGCCACCCGCGGGGCGGCCGAGGAGGGCTTATAGATCCCCATCGCAAGTTTCCCCTCCTCCCTCGCCGCCGCCAGGGGGCACGGCCAGGCGAAGCCCGACCGGCGTCGGCTGCGGCAGGGCTTAATCTCCCCCCGACGAGATAGGGCGACGTGGGCCTTTTCGTCGGGTATAGGCGCGGGGCGCTGCGGCATGGCGGAGCGCAACTTCTAAGCGGGCGTGGCGTTGCATGGAGGGCTGCGGGCGGTGGTGCGCGCCTCGACGTGGTGGCCAGATCTGGCCGGCACGCGGCGCAGGTAGGTGGCTTATGCTAGTGGTGCACTGCCTCGCGTGCGGGCTCATCCTAGGCCGCACCTGTGCAGGGCGGTGGACCGTGTGTGACGTGGTTGTGGCGGCGCGGCAGCCAGGCTTCTTCAGGCAGCGCGGGGTGGCGGTGTTGGCCTTCTTCTTGTAGATCTGTTCCGATGGTGTGCGGGGCTGGGCGGGCGCCGACGGTGTCGACTGCACGCGTTTTGGCGATGGGCCGGATCTAGGGTTCATGCTCAGGCAGGTCAGATCGGGGCCGAGAGTGGATCGAAGCATGTGCTTCGAGTAGGAGAGGTTAGGATTGGCCCGGGATGTGCTCGCAAGGATGCTCGTGCTCCCTTCGCGGGTACTGTGATCGATGGTGGTGGTCGTGATACTGATGCGTCGATGCACGGATCGATGTCGGTGACCACGAACATGGCGTCGTGTGAGCTTGTCTGGCCATGGACTCGGGACAGGCTCGTCGGCAGTCTCGGAGCCATGTCCCCCACAGTCCATCGGGGATTGGCAGGGGACGCATGTGTTGGTGCCTCCTATGGTGGAGGCGCCTACTCAATCTCGGGGACTGATGCCGGGTTAGGAGTTGATGTAGTGTCGTCGCTCTTCCTACCGTTGCCCCCACAATCCAGATGGCGGTTTGCATGGTTGCTCTTCAGCGAGCATCATTGTGATGATGGTGGCTCCACTCCCGGGTTGTGGGGGCAACAGGAGGTGGTGCGGCGGGTAGCTCGGACGTGCTCTCTCTCCTGGAGGGGCGACGTCCTGATTCGGATCTGGGATCTGACATCGTCATGCTCCTCCTGGCTGCCTCGTAGTGGCATGGGTGAGTTGCCAAGCGAAAGCTCCATGCCTTGGCGCCAACGACGGCAACACCCGTGGGTTCCGCATTCTTCTTGAAGACGTCATTGTGGTTCTTCTCTCCGTGTCACGGTTCGAGGTGAAGGCCTTTGTCCAGTGGACTCAGCGGCGGCGGCGCTCTGCGTCGTTCCTCCTCTCGGGGGCGTTATCGTGGAGCCTAGGTGTGCTAGGTCGTAGCGTGGGTGTTTTTAGTTCATCCGGTGTGTGTTGCCAGTAGCATAGTCACATGCATTCTACCTATGTCGGGTATCTCAGGATCAGCTTTGTAAGAGGGCTACCTCACCGTTTTGTATCGTTCGTCCATGTACTTTGTTCGATTGTTGCTTTATTTATAAAGCAGGGCGAAAGGCTATTTCGAGAGGAAGTCTGAGCAAACTCCAAACTAAGCCTCCAACAAAGAAGTGATGTGGCACACCAGTATTGCTAGATATCAACCAGTGCATGTTAGACCTAGAGCTTTTACTCCAGCGCTCGAAACATTGTGCTAATGGGCACCATCAAACTTAAGTCACCATGTACTGTCGCCTCCATTTTTAATGAAGAATTCACTGTCATATCTCACACCTCAATAGTCGTACAGCTCATAGCCCTAACGTGTAAATGTATAGGCAACAAGACATACCATGTGAAAGGATCGATATGATTGACTAGAGGGGGGGTGAATAGGCAACTACCAATTTTTTAGCTCTTTTAATCAAAGTAGGGTTAGCAACAAATAGGTTATCTAGATATGCAACTAGGTGGACAACCTATATGATGAGCTCAACAACAACACAAACAAGTAATGATACAACACAATATTAGCTTGTACAAAGTAAAGGTAAGAGATAACCACAAGTGGAGTCGATGGAGACGAGGATGTGTTACCAAAGTTCTTTCCCTTTAGGTGGAGTATGTCTCTGTTGGAGCCGTGTGGAGGCACAATACTCCCCAAGAAGCCACTAGGGCCATTGTATTCTCCTCACACCCTCACACAATGCAAGCTGTTGTGATTCCACTAGTGGTGCCCTTGGGCGGCGACCGAACATTTACAAAAAGGTTGGAGCTCTCTTAACAACTTAATTGGAGGTTCCCAACACCACCCAAAGCTTCACCACAATGGATTGTGGATTCGAGGTGACCTCTTCCATCTAGGGTGCCCAAACACCCAAGAGTAACAAGATCCGCAAGGGATTAGTGCGAGCAGAATCAAATATCTCTTGGTGGAAGTGTAGATCGAGGCCCTCTCAAGCAAACCCTAGAGCAACAACAAGTTTTGATGGCTAGGGAGGGAGATCGGGTGAAAATGGAGCTTCTGGCAACAATGGAGCTTGGGAAAAAAATAGGTGGTCTTCTTGGGGAAGTAGCTAGACACCTATATATAGTGGGGGCAAATCCAATTGTTATCTGCCTCAAAGTCGCACTCAAGCGGTACTACCACTTAGGGGAGCGGTACTACCGTTAGAGGCGGTAGTTGCAGCTGGAGCCTATGAGATAGTGAAAACAGGAGCGGTAGTGCCGCCGGAGTGGTACTACCATCCACACCAGCGGTACTATCGCTTGGTGTCATAGAGCCCGGTGGAATATCGGTGGTATAGGTGGGTGGAATGGAAGTACCACCTGAAGCAGTACTACCACCTGCTACTACCGCTCTACTACCGCAAAGAGGAAAAGGAGTATAGAGCTAAATATAAGTGGAGGTGCATGCAGTATAAGACGTGGAAGTACCGCATAAGCGGTACTACCACTCTACTACTGTCCTACTATCGCTTCAAACTCTGGGCTACTGAGAAGATAGCGGTAGTGGGGTATGCTACTTCTTGAGCTTGCGTTGATTTTTCCATTGAAGAGGAAAGGGTGATGCAGCAAAGTAGAGATAAGTATTTCCCCCAGTTAAGAACCAAGGCATCAATCTAGTAGGAGGAAGACACAAGTCCCCAATAGATGCACCTGCACAAACTAACAAACACTTCCACACATGATACGTCCATTTTGCATCTTGTTTTCTTACCGTTATTTATGTTGTTTTATTGTAAAATAATGCTTTTTGGAGTAATTCTAATGCCTTTTCTCTCATAATATGCAAGATATACACAAAGGGGGATAATTCTGGCAGTTGGAAATCTAGACCTGAAAAAGCTACGTCAAGCTACCTATTCTGCACAACTCCAAATGAGCTAAAACTTCCCGAGGATTTTTTATGGAATACTTAAGAATTATTAGAGCAAATAAGTACCAGAGGGGGGCCACCAGGTGGGCACAACCCACTTGGGCGTGCCAGGAGGCCCAGGCGCGCCCTGGTGGGTGTTGCCCTCCTCGTCCCACTTCTGGTGCCCCTCTTCTGGTATATAAGTCATTTTGACCTAGAAAAAAATAAGGAGAGGACTTTCGGGACGAAGCGCCGCCGCCTCAAGGCGGAACTTGGGTAGGAGCACTTTTGCCCTCCGACGGAGTGATTCCGCCGGGGGAACTTCCCTCTCGGAGGGGGAAATCATCGTCATCATCATCACCAACAACTCTCCCATTTTGGGAGGGCTATATTCATCAACATCTTCAACAGCACCAACTCCTCTCAAACCCTAGTTCATCTCTTGTGTTCAATCTTTGTACCAAAACTATAGATTGGTGCTTGTGGGTGAGTAGTAGTGTTGATTACATCTTGTAGTTGATTACTATATGGTTTATTTGGTGGAAGATTATATGTTCAGATCCATTATGCTATTTAATACCCCTATGATCCTAAGCATGATTATCATTTGTGAGTAGTTACTTTCGTTCTTGAGGTCACGGGAGAAATCATGTTGCAAGTAATCATGTGAACTTGATATGTGTTCGATATTTTGATGATATGTATGTTGTCATTCTCTTAGTGGTGTCATGTGAACGTCGACTACATGACACTTCACCATATTTGGGCCTAAGGTAATGCATTGTGGAGTAGTTATTAGATGGTGGGTTGCGAGAGTGACAGAAGCTTAAACCCCAGTTTATGCGCTATTCCCTAAGGGACCGATTGGATCCAGAAGTTTAATACTATGGTTAGAATTTATTCTTAATACTTTTCTCGTAGTTGCGGATGCTTGCGAGAGGGTTAATCATAAGTAGGAGGTTTGTTCAAGTAAGAACAACACCTAAGCACCGGTCCACCCACATATCAAATTATCAAAGTAGTGAACACGAATTAAGCCAACATGATGAAAGTGATTAGATGAAATTCCCGTGTACCCTCAAGAACACTTTGCTTATCATAAGAGACCGCTTTGGCTTGTCCTTTGCCTCAAAAGGATTGGGCTACCTTTATGCACTTTTGTTACTACTATCTTTACTTGCTCGTTACAAATTATCTTGCTATCAAACTACTCTGCTACTTACAATGTTAGCACTTGCAGACATTACCTTGTTGAAAACCACTTGACATTTCCTTCTGCTCCTCGTTGGGTCAGACACTCTTACTTATAGAAAGGGCTACAATTGACCCCATATACTTGTGGTTCATCAAGGCTATTATCTGGCACCATTGTCGGGAAGTGAAGCACTCTTGGTAAGTGGAAATTGGTAAGGAAACATTATTACTACGTGTTGAAATTTATTGTCACTTGCTGCTATGGAAAACAATCCTTTGAGGGGTTTGTTCGGGGTATCTTCACCTCAACCGGAACCACAATTAGTTGCCCCTCAACCTACTGCACCTACTGAAAATATTGAATATGAAATTCCTTCGGGTATGTTAGAACAACTGCTAGCTAATCCTTATGCAGGAGATGGAACTGAACATCCTGATATGCACTCTATATATGTGGATGAAATTTGTGGATTGTTTAAGCTTGCAGGTTTGCCCGGAAATGAAGCTAAGAAGAATGTTTTCCCTTTATCTTTGAAGGGAAAAACATTGACATGATATAGGCTATGCGATGATATTGGGTCTTGGAACTGGAATCGGTTGAAATTGGAATTTCATCAAAAAAATTATCCTATGCATCTAGTTCATTGTGATCGGAATTATATATATAATTTTTGGCCTCGTGAAGGAGAAAGTATCGCTCTAGCTTGGGGAGGCTTAAGTCAATGTTATATTCATGCCCCAATCATGAGCTCTCAAGAGAAATTATTATTCAGAATTTTTATGCTCGACTTTCTCGTAATGATCAATCCATGCTCGATACTTCTTGTACTGGTTCTTTTTATGAAGAAGACTGTTGAATTCCGGTGAGATATTTTAGAAATAATTAAACGCAACTCTAAAGATTGGGAACTCGACGAAGGTAAAGAGTCAGGTATTGAACCTAAGTTTGATTGTGTTAAATCTTTTATGAATACCGATGCTTTTCAAAAGTTTAGCATTAAATATGGACTTGACTCTGAGATAGTAGTTTCCTTTTGTGAATATTTTGCTACTCATGTTGATCTCCCCGAGGAGAAGTGGTTTAAAGATCATCCACCAATTAAAGAAGAAGTTAAAGAACCGGTAAAAGGTAAAGAAGAAACTATTATTTACAATGTTGATCCAGCTGTTCCCACCGCTTATATTGAAAAACCACCTTTCCCTGTTAGGATGAAGGAACATGCTAAAGTTTCAACTGTGGTTAACAAAAGTTATGTTAGAACACCCAAACTATCTGAACAAATCAGAGTTGAACCTAGTGTTGCTATGGTTAAAGATCTCTTAGTTGATAATATTGATGGGCATGCTATTTACTTCTATGATGAAGCTTCTAGAATTGCCAAACCTGATAAAAAGGATAAACATAGACCAGTTGTTGGCATGCATGTTGTCTCAGTTAAGATAGGAGATCGCTGTTATCATGGGTTATGTGACCTAGGTGCTAGTGTGAGTGCTATTCCTTTTTCCTTATATAAAGAAATTAAGGATGAAATAGCGCCTGCTGAAATAGAAGGCATAGATGTCACTATTAAACTTGTTAATAGAGATACTATATCACCAATTGGGATTCTTAGAGATGTTAAAGTCTTGTGTGGGAAAATAAAATACCCTACTAATTTTCTTGTTCTTAGCTCCCCACAAGATGACTTTTGTCCCATTATTTTTGGTAGACCTTTCCTGAACACCGGCAATGCCAAAATAGATTGTGAGAAACAAACTGTCGGTGTTAGCTTTGGTGATGAATCCCATGAATTTAGTTTTTCCAAGTTTAGTAGGCTATAGGATGGTAATTGATTATAGAAAATTAAATAAAGCAACCAGAAAAGATCATTACCCTTTGCTTTTTTATTGATCAAATGTTAGAAACATTATCTAAGCACACACATTTTTGCTTCATTGATGGATATTATGTTTTTTCACAAATACTTGTTTTACAACCTGATCAAGAAAAGACCACTTTTACTTGTTCTTTTGGAACTTTTGCTTATAGACGTATGCCTTTTGGTTTATGTAATGCACCTGCTACCTTTCAAAGATGTATGACTGCTATATTCTCCGATTTTTGTGAAAAGATTGTTGAGGTTTTCATGGATGACTTTTCTGTTTATGGGAAGTGTTTTGATGATTGTTTAAGCAATCTTGATCGAGTTTTGCAGAGATGTGAGCAAACAAATCTTGTCTTGAATTGGAGAAGTGCCACTTTATGGTTAATGAAGGTATTGTTGTGGGCCATAAAATTTCTGAAAGAGGCATTGAGGTGGACAAAGCCAAGGTTGATGCAATTGAGAAAATGCCATGTCCTAAAGATATCAAAGGTATTCGTAGTTTCCTTGGTCATGCTGGTTTCTATAGGAGGTTTATCAAAGACTTCTCTAAAATTTCTAGGCCTCTTACGAATCTTTTGCAAAAGGATATTCCCTTTGTGTTTGATGATGATTGTTTGGAAGCCTTTGAAACACTAAACAAAGCCTTAATTACTGCACCTGTTATTCAACCACCTGATTGGAACTTGCCTTTTGAGATTATGTGTGATGCTCGTGATTATGTTGTTGGTGTTGTCCTAGGACAAAGAGTTGATAAGAAACCGAATGTTATTCATTATGCTAGTAAAACTCTAGACAGTGCTCAATGAAACTATGCTACTACCGAAAAGTAATTCTTAGCAGTGGTGTTTGCTTGTGATAAATTCAAATCTTACATTGTTGATTCTAAAGTAATTGTTCACACCGATCATGCTGCTATAAAATATCTTATGGGAAATAAAGATGCTAAACCTAGACTCATTAGGTGGGTTCTTCTGCTACAAGAATTTGATTTGCATATCACTGATAGGAAAGGAGCAGAGAACCCCGTAGCTGATAATTTGTCTATGCCTGAAAATATTCTTGATGACCGACAACCTATTAATGATAGCTTTCCTAATGAACAATTAGCTGCAATAAATGTTTCTAATAGTACACCTTGGTATGCTGACTATGCTAATTATATTGTTGCTAAATACATACCACCTAGCTTCACATGTTGGGGAACACGGTAATTTAAAAAAAATCATACGATCACGCAAGATCTATCTAGGAGACACATAGCAACGAGAGGGGAGAGTGTGTCCACGTACCCTCGTAGACCGAAAGCCGAAGCGTTATGACAACGCGATTGATGTAGTCGTACGTCTTCACGATCCGACCGATCCTAGCACCGAAGATATGGCACCTCCGCGATCTGCACATGTTCAGCTCGGTGACGTCCCACGAACTCTAGATCCAGCTGAGGTTGAGGGAGAGTTTCGTCAGCACGACGGTGTGGCGACGGTGATGATGAAGTTACCGGCGCAGGGCTTCGCCTAAGCACTACGACGATATGACCGAGGTGGAAATCTATGGAGGGGGGCACCGCACACGGCTAAAACAATCAACTTGTGTGTTCTAGGGTGCCCCCTGCCCCCGTATATAAAGGAGCAAGGGGGAGGTCGGCCGACCCTCCTTGGGGCGCCCCCAAGAGGGGAATCCTACTAGGACTCCAAGTCCTAGTTTGTTTCCACCTAAAGGGAGAGAGGGGAAGGAAGGAGAGGGAGAGGGGGAAGGACAGGGGGCGTCACGCCCCCTTCCTTGTCCTATTCGGACTCAAGGTGGAGGGGCATGCGGCCTGCCCTGGCCGCCCCTCTCTCTCTCCACTAAGGCCCATCAAGGCCCATTAGTTCCCCAGGGGGTTCCGATAACCCTTCGGCACTCTGGTTTTATCCGAAACTTCTCTCGAACACTTCCGGTGTCCGATAATGAAGTCGAGACTCCTCATCATGTCCGTGATCACATCCGGGACTCCGAACAATCTTCGGTACATCATATCACATAAACTCATAATACCAATCGTCATCGAACGTTAAGCGTGCGGACCCTACGGGTTCAAGAACTATGTAGACATGACCAAGACACGTCTCCGGTCAATAACCAATAGCGGAACCTGGATGCTCATATTGGTTCCTACATATTCTACGAAGATCTTTATTGGTCAAACTGCATAACAACATACGTTGTTCCCTTTGTCATCGGTATGTTACTTGCCCGAGATTTGATCGTCGGTATCATCATACCTAGCTCAATCTCGTTACTGGCAAGTCTCTTTACTCGTTCTGTAATACTTCATACCGCAACTAACTCATTAGTCACAATGCTTGCAATGCTTATAGTGATGAGTATTACCGAGAGGGCCCAGAGATACATCTCCGAAACACAGACTGACAAATCCTAATCTCGATATATGCCAACCCAACAAACACCTTCGGAGACACCTGTAGAGCACCTTTATAATCACCCATTTACGTTGTGACATTTGGTAGCACACAAAATATTCCTCCGGTATTCGGGAGTTGCATAATCTCATAGTCTGAGGAACTTGTATAAGTCATGAAGAAAGCAGTAGCAATGAAACTGACACAATCATAATGCTAAGCTAACGGATGGGTCATGTCCATCACATCGTTATCCTAATGATGTGATCCCGTTCATCAAATGACAACACATGTCTATGGTTAGGAAACATAACCATCTTTGATTAACGAGCTAGTCATGTAGAGGCATACTAGGGACTATATGTTTTGTCTATGTATTCACACATGTACTAAGTTTCCGGTTAATACAATTCTAGCATGAATAATAAACATTTATCATGAATTAAGGAAATAAATAATAACTTTATTATTGCCTCTAGGGCATATTTCCTTCATCACATACCAATAAAATAAAAAAATCTTCAATGATTTAAGACATTACTTTTGGGATGACCCACATCTTTATAAAGGAGTAGATGGTATTATTAGACGTTGTGCACCTAAGCATGAACAGGAACAAATCCTATGGAAATGTCAGTCTGAAGCTTATGGAGGACATCACACGGGAGACAGAACCGCTCATAAGGTATTGCAATCTTGTTTTTATTGGCCTACTCTCTTCAAAGATGCCCGTAAGTTTGTCTCGTCTTGTGATGAATGCCAAAGAATAGGTAATATCGGTTGTCAAGAAATGCCTGTGAATTATTCACTTGCTGTTGAACCATTTGATGTTTGGGGATTTGATTTCATGGGACCTTTTCCTTCCTCTAATGGGTATACACATATTTTGGTTCCTGTTGATTATGTCACTAAGTGGGTAGAAGCTATTCCAACCAGTAGTGCTGATCACAACACCTCTATTAAAATACTTAAGGAAGTTATTTTTCCGAGGTTTGGAGTCCCTGGATATTTAATGACTGATGGTGGTTCACACTTTATTCATGGTGCTTGCCGTAAAATGCTTGCTAAGTATGATGTTAACCATAGAATTGCATCACCTTATCATCCTCAGTCTAGTGGTCAAGTTGAACTTAGCAATAGGGAAATAAAACTAATCTTACAAAAGACTGTTAATAGGTCCCGGAAGAATTGGTCTAAAAAATTAGATGATGCACTTTGGGCTTATAGAACAGCTTATAAAAATCATAAGGGTATGTCTCCATATAAAATGGTGTATGGAAAAGCTTGTCATTTGCCTCTTGAGTTAGAACATAAAGCATTGGGCAATTAAAGAACTCAATTATAATTTCAAACTTGCTGGTGAAAAGAGGCTATTTGATACTAGTTCATTAGATGAATGGAGAACCCAGGCTTATGAAAATGCAAAGTTATTCAAAGAAAGAGTTAAAAGATGGCATGACAAAAGAATCCAAAAGCATGAGTTCAAAGTTGGAGAATATGTTCTTTTGTACAACTCTCGTTTCAGATTCTTTGCAGGAAAACTCCTCTCCAAATGGGAAGGACCCTATGTCATCAAGGAGGTCTATCGGTCCGGAGCAATCAAAATAAATAACGCTGAAGGTACTAACCCGAAGGTTGTCAATGGGCAATGAATAAAACACAATATCTCAAGTACACCCATTAATGTTGAAAGCAATATTATCCAAACTTTGACACTAGAAGAACACATAAAGGAAACCTTCTAGAACACTCCAGAATCATGAAAAAAGGGAGGTACATGATACGGTAAGTAAATGAACTCCGAAAAATCCGAAAATGTGTTTTTGCAGTTTTGGAATATTTAAAAAATTAGGAAAATAAGAAACTTCCAGGAAAGTGACCCTGGTGGGCACGATACACCAGGGCGCGCCTGGCATGCCAGGCGCGCCCAGGTGGGTTGTGCCCACTGAGGGAGTCCTGGACTAATGGGTCCTTGGACAGCCGGACTATGTACTTTGGCCGGACTGTTGGACTATGAAGATACAAGACAGAAGACTTCGTCCCGTGTCCGGATGGGACTCTCCTTTGTGTGGAAGGCAAGCTTGGCGATTCGGATATGTAAATTCCTTTCTCTGTAACCGACTTTGTACAACCCTAGTCCCCTCTGGTGTCTATATAAACCGGAGGGCTTAGACTTCTAGGGTTAGAGTCACAATCATAATCTCATAGGTCTAGGGTTTAGCCATTACGATCTCGTGATAGATCAACTCTTGTAATACTCATATTCATCAAGATCAATCAAGCAGGAAGTAGGGTATTACCTCCATAGAGAGGGCTTGAACCTGGGTAAACATCGTGCCCCCCGCCTCCTATTACCATTAGCCTTAGACGCACAGTTTGGGACCCCCTACCCGAGATCCGCCGGTTTTGACACTGACATTGGTGCTTTCATTGAGAGTTCCACTGTGTCGTCGAAGATAGGCTTGATGGCTCCATCAATCATCTACAACAATGTGGTCCAGGGGGAGATCTTCTTCCCGGGACAGATCTTCGTATTCAGCGGCCTTGCACTGCGGGCCAACTCACTTGGCCATCTAGGGCAGATCGAGAGCCACGCCCCTGGCCATCGGGTCAGATTTGGAAGCCTGAATTTTCTGGCCGATATCCGTGGAGGCTTCATCTTCGATGGATTCGAGCCCATGACGGCTGTTCCCGGCTACCACGATGAACATGACCTAGATCTTTCATCGGGCCACACGTAGGAGATAGCACATGTGATCGCCCTGTCCCTAAAGCCAGAGCAGACTGCGTCGTCAGAAGACGGGAAGCTTAACCCTGCCATGGAGGACACAAACACAGCGGCGCTCGAGCCACACACAGACCCAGCGTCGACCGGGGCTTGTGTCACCAGAACCCCGGACTCGTCTCCGGCCATGGATTCCAGACCGCGTGCATCCACGCCCATTAAACCTAGTTGGGCACCGGTTTTGGAGTTTAGCTCCGCAGACATCTTCCAGCACTCGCCTTTTGGCGACGTGTTAAATTCATTGAAATCCCTCTCCTTGTCAGGGGATTCTCGGCCGAATTATGTCCAGTTCGAATGGGAAGAGGACGACGAAGAACTTCGTTTCCCACCCACCACCCACTTTGTAACCACTGTCGATGACTTAACTGACATGCTTGATTACGACTCCGAAGACATCGACGGTATGGACGACGATGCCATAGAGGAGCAAGAACCACTGCCTATAGGGCGTTGGACAGCCACCTCCTCGTACGATATATACATGGTGGATACACCCAAAGAAAATGTCGATAACATTGAAAATCTAGTCGAGGATAAACCTCCTGAGATACAGCCGAAGCGCCGATGTCAGCGGCGCCGCTCTAAGCCATGTCGTAGTAAAAAAAGCAATACCGTCACAGAAGAGGACAACACTTTGGACAGTGCTGAAAACAATGAGGACCCCGTTGAGCCAACCTCCTAACAGGAGGAACGGGATGATGGGCGAGTCAGCCTTGGCGAACAGGCCATGAACGAAGACTCGGAGGATAGAAACTACCTTCCGCTCTCCGAGGACGAGGTTAGCCTCGGTGATGAAGATTTCATCGTGCCTGGAGAGCCTGCCGAACAGGAACGCTTTAAGCGTCGGCTAATTGCCACTGCAAGAAGCCTGAAAAAGAAGCATCAGCAGCTTCAAGCTCATCAAGACCTGCTCAATGAAAGATGGACTAATGTCCTAGCAGCCGAGGAATACGGCCTCGAGCGCCCAACCAAAAGCTACCCGAAGCGCAAACTACTACCACAGTTCGATGACGAGGCACTCGAGCCCGTGCTACCAAGGTACAATACGGCTGACCGACCACCACGTGGCCAGGACAAAGCGACACCTCAAGCCGAACACCAGCCCACATTGCCTCGCCGAACAAACAGAAATATAACAGCTCGGGGATATACACACGACCTGCGACACGATTTGGAAAAGAGAGCAGGTCAGACAAGATCAATCTATGGATCACGGGGGCGTGCCTCGACGCGCGATGACGGCCATCTGGCTGAACGTGACAAACATAACCACGTCTGGGCTGAAAACCGCAGACAAGCTCCATCCGAGCTATGTCACGACTTGGCACGATATAGAGGTGCCGCACACCCCCTTTGCTCCACTGACGAAGTAATGGGACATGATTTCCCAGAAGGGTTTAAACCCGTAAACATCAAATCATATGATGGCACAACAGACCCCGCAGTGTGGATTGAGGATTTTCTTCTCCACATTCATATGGCCCACGGCGACGATCTTCACGCCATCAAATACCTCCCGCTCAAACTTAAGGGACCAACTAGATACTGGTTAAACAGTCTGCCCGAAAACTCTATTGGCAGCTGGGAAGAATTGGAGGACGCCTTCCTCGATAACTTCCATGGAACATATGTCCGACCTCCGGATGTCGATGACCTAAGTCACATAACCCAATAGCCCGGAAAATTAGCCAGAAAACTATGGACTCGGTTCCTAACTAAAAAGAACCAGATCATCGACTGTCCGGACACCGAAGCCCTAGCGGCCTTTAAGCACAGCATCCGCGACGAATGACTGGCCAGACACCTCTACCAGGAAAAATAGAAGTCCATGTCAGCCCTTACGGCACTCATGACCCGCTTCTGTGCGGGCGAAGACAGCTGGCTAGCCTGTAGCAACAACAATACAAGCGAATCTAGCACTTATGAAGCCAAAAACAGCAACGGCAAGCCCTGACGCAATAGACATAAGCGTCGAAACAACGGTGATAGTACCAAAGACATGGCGGTCAATGCCGGGTTCAGCAGCTCTAAGTCCGGTCAGCGGAAGAAGCCATTTAAAAGGAACAATCCGGGACCGTCCAGTCTGGACCGCATACTCGATCGACCATGCCAAATCCATGGCACTCCGTATAAACCAGCCAATCATACCAACAGGAATGGTGGGTTTTCAAATAGGCCGGCAAGTTAAATGCCGAGAATAAGGAGAAAGGGTTGCAAAGCAAGGACGATGACGAGGAACCCCGACCACCGAACTCAGGGGGACAGAAGAAATTTCCCCCCAAGTTAAAACAGTGAACAAGATATACGCCACCCATATCCCCAAGAAGGAGCGCAAGCGTGCACTCAGGGACGTCTACACGATGGAGCCAGTCGCCCCAAAATTCAACCTATGGTCCTCCTGTCCGATAACCTTCGATCGCAGGGACCATCCGACCAGTATCCGTCATGGCGGTTCAGCCGCACTGATCCTTGACCCAATTATTGACAGATTCCACCTCACGCGAGTCCTCATGGATGGTGGCAGCAGCCTGAACCTGCTTTATCAGGATATAGTGCGCAAAATGGGTATCGATCCCTCAAGGATCAAGCCCACCAAAACCACCTTTAAAGGTGTCATACCAGGTGTAGAGGCCTGTTGTACAGGCTCAATCACACTGGAAGTGGTCTTCGGATCCCCGAATAATTTCTGAAGCGAAGAGTTAATCTTCGATATCGTCCCCTTACGCAGTGGTTATCATGCACTGCTCGGACGAACCGCATTTTCTCGATTCAATGCGGTGCTGAACTATGCCTATCTCAAGCTCAAGATGCCTGGACCTCGTGGCGTTATAACAGTCAATGGAAATACGGAGCGCTCCCTCCATACCGAGTAGCCTTCTTAGGCAGAACCTCAATTTGGCAGTAAAGCCCCCAGACACCGTCAAGTGAGTCCGAACTACTCTGCAACAGGACCGTCCAGCTCGTCCAGAGCTCAACTAGCAATTTGGCCTCCATCCCAGTCCCAATCGAGCGATGAAATTTGTGCCGCGCATACATAACTACGCACTTAAAGTACCATGGGTAGGGACATAGGCACAACTAGACCGCGGTCCACAATGCTGCTCAACCGCCTCTGGATCTGCATTCCTTCACTATTTCTCTTTCTTTCAGGTTTTTCTCTTCTCGAGGCTTTCTCTGATAACCTCATCATCAGACCCATCACGGGACGGATACACCAAGGAGGCAAGGAGCTTTGACGTACAAAGGAATCCCCAAGTGGTCTTTGCTAACGATCTTTATACTTGTTTTACATACCCGCACACAGCTCGCTCTTGGTCTTGGCATGTCAAATAGCCTTATTTGCTTATCGCATTGCTTGTACAAATACGCCTTGACGTATCAATCAAATTATAATGGAAAATAGTTTGCGGCTCAATATTTATGGCGTCAGCTTATTATTTGATTCTTTCCTTGTCTTTGTATTTATTACTTGTTGCACCCGTACACTCTGGTACGTATTACTTCACCAGGGGCTCCATCGCGCCCCGCAATACGGCAATAAAGTCCGAACACTGTTACAGTATAGTTCGGCACCCTAAACTTATAGCATTATATGCATCGGCTCCGAATCATGTCTTTGGTCAATAGTTGGGTTACCCGGCTCTTGTGCTTACTGATGTCTACTACACAACCTTCTTCTTGTAGACGTTGTTGGGCCTCCAAGTGCAGAGGTTTGTAGGACAGTAGCAAATTTCCCTCAAGTGGATGACCTACGGTTTATCAATCCGTGGGAGGCGTAGGATAAAGATGGTCTCTCTCAAACAACCCTGCAACCAAATAACAAAGAGTCTCTTGTGTCCCCAACACACCCAATACAATGGTAAATTGTATAGGTGCACTAGTTTGGTGAAGAGATGGTGATACAACTGCAATACGGATGGTAGATAAAGGTACTTGTAATCTGAAATTATAATAACATCAAGGTAACTAATGATAAAAGTGAGCGTAAACGGTATTGCAATGGTAGGAAACAAGGCATAGGGTTCATACTTTCACTAGTGCAAGTTCTCTCAACAATAATAACATAATTCGATCACATAACAATCCCTCAACATGCAACAAAGAGTCACGACAAAGACACTAATAGCGGAGAACAAACGAAGAGATTATGGTAGGGTACGAAACCACCTCAAAGTTATCCTTTCTGTTCTATCTATTCAAGAGTCCGTAGTAAAATAACATGAAGCTATTCTTTCCGTTCGATCTATCATAGAGTTCATATTAGAATAACACCTTAAGACACAAATCAATCAAAACCCTAATGTCACCTAGATACTCCATTGTCACCTCAAGTATCCGTGGGCATGATTATACGATATGCATCACAGAATCTCAGATTCATCTATTCAACCAACACAAAGTACTTCAAAGAGTGCCCCAAAGTTTCTACCAGAGAGTCAAGACGAAAACATGTGCCAACCACTATGCATAGGTTCATGGAACCCGCAAGTTGATCACCAAAACATACATCAAGTAGATCACGTGAATATCCCATTGTCACCACAGATAAGCACGGCAAGACATACATCAAGTGTTCTCAAATCCTTAAAGATTCAATCCGATAAGATAACTTCTAAGGGAAAACTCAATCCATTACAAGAGAGTAGAGGGGGAGAAACATCATAAGATCCAACTATAATAGCAAAGCTTGCGATAGATCAAGATCGTGCCATAGAGAGAACACGAGAGAGAGAGAGAGAGATATCAAACACATAGCTATCGGTACATACCCTCAGCCCCGAGGGTGAACTACTCCCTCCTCGTCATGGAGAGCACCGGGATGATGAAGATGGCCACCGGTGATGGGTCCCCCCTCCGGCAGGGTGCCGGAACAGGGTCCCGATTGGGTTTTGGTGGATACAGAGGCTTGCGGCGGCGGAACTCCCGATCTATCTTTTGTTTTGATGTTTTCAGGGTATATGGGAATATATAGGCGAAAGAAGTCGGTCATAGGATGCTCGAGGGGCCCACGAGACAGGGGGCACGCCTGGGGGGATGGGCGCGCCCTCCTATCTCCTGGCCTCCTCGAAGGTTCCCTGGCTTGTACTCCAAGTCTCCCGGATCATGTTCGTTCCAAAAATAACGCTCCCGAAGGTTTCATTCCGTTTGGACTCCGTTTGATATTCTTTTCTTCGAAACACTGAAATAGGCAAGAAAACAGCAATATGGGATGGGCCTCCGGTTAATAGGTTAGTCCCAAAAGTAATATAAAAGTGTATAATAAAGCCCATAATCATCCCAAACAGATAATAAAATAGCATGAATGCTTCATAAATTATAGATACGTTGGAGACGTATCAGCATCCCCAAGCTTAATTCCTGCTCGTCCTCGAGTAGGTAAATGATAAAAAAAAGAATTTATGAAGTGTGAATGCTAGCAGGTGCACACGTTTGATCAATGATAATTTCAATCACCTTTTCTAGCATGTTTATATGTCATAACAGTAGTTCATCTCATAAAACTTCTCACGATCAAGTAACAAGCTATTCACATGTAAAAGCATAGACCATAAACTTTCTTGAAAACTAGCAAACTTCATTCTTAGTCATCAAACAATTGCAATTCATCTTATTTTCAGGAAGGGTCTATGTCAGAGCTTTGATTTAGCAAACTCCACATATTCAACTATCATATAGTCTTCTACAATTACTAACACTCACGCAATACTTATGGTTATGAAGTTTTAATCGGACACTAAGAAAGATAGGGGCTTATAGTGTTGCCTCCCAACATATTCACCTTTGGGTGATGTCAGCAATAATAGTTACCTTTGGGTGATGTCAGCAATAATAGTTCATGCTAACTTACATCCAATTGGATATATATATATCAGGATCTTTCCAACACGAGGTGCTTGCCAAAGGATAAAATGAAAAAGGGAAAGGTGAAGATCACCTTGACTCTTGCATAAAGTAAAAGACATAAAGTAAAAGATAGGCCCTTCGCAGAGGGAAGCAGAGGTTGTCATGCGCTTTTATGGTTGGATGCACAAAATCTTAATGCAAAAGAACGTCACTTTATATTGCCACTTGTATATGGACCTTTATTATGAAGTCTGTCGCTTTTATTGCTTCCATAACAAGATCGTATAAAGCTTATTTTCTTCACAATAACAAGTCATACATATTTAGAGAGCAATTTTTATTGCATGCACCGATGACAACTTACTTGAAGGATCTTACTCAATCCATAGGTAGGTATGATAGACTCTCATGGCAAAAACTGGGTTTAAGGATATTTGGAAGCACAAGTAGTATCTCTACTTGGTGCAAGGAATTTTGGCTAGCATGAGGGGGAAAGGCAAGCTCAACATGTTTGAATGATCCATGACAATATACTTTAACTAAGATGTGAGAAAACATAACCCATTACATTGTCTTCCTTGTCCAACATCAACTCTTTAGCATGTCATACTTAATGAGTGCTCACAATTATAAAAGATGTCTAAGATAGTATATTTATATGTGAAATCTCTCTACCTTCAATATGCTTTCATGAATTGTTCAAATGACCAATACAAGGCTTGCTAACCTTCAATAAATTTACAACCTCTACTTCTTAGATGTGAAGTCATTACTCCCCATGGGATAAGCAAATGAGACATATATAATTTCGGATTTATGACATTCAACTTATTCAACCATTTACTCATAGGATATAAGTGAAGCACACGAGTAAATGACAAACTACTCCAACAAGATATAAGTGAAGATCAATGGGTAGTTAAATAATTATGTAGCTATATGAAGACTCTCTCTCATTTAAGAATTTAAGATCTTGGTATTTTATTCAAACATCAAGCAAAACAAAATAAAATGGCATTGCAAGGATAGCATGACTCATGTGAAGAAGCAAAAACTTAGGTTCAACCGATACTAACCGATAGTTGTTGAAGAAGAAAGGTGGGATGCCTACCGGGGCATCCCCAAGCTTAGATGCTTGAGTCTTCTTTAAATATTATATTGGGGTGCCTTGGGAATCCCCAAGCTTGAGATTTTGTGTCTCCTTAGTTCCTTTCATGTCACGGTTTCCCGAATCTCGAAAGCTTGATTCACACCAAACTCAATAAGAACTCGTGAGATAAGTTAGTATAAAACAATGCAAAACCTTATTATTTTCTACTGTAACAAATCACAAAAATTATTATTCAGCATTGCATACTAAATGTCTCTGCACATTTAATACTACTATCCTAAAATAGAATCATTAAACAAGAAAACATATGCAACCAATGTAAACATAACAGCAATATGCCAAAACAGTATAGTCTGTAAAGAATGCAAGATTCATCATAATTCCCTAACTCCAAAAATTATAAGAAAAATACTATGCTGTAGAATATTTATCAGAGCTCATTATGCAAAAAAGATTCAACATTATACCATTGTCTGACTTTTCTAGGGAACTTTTGCAACAGCGGTAAACTTTCTGTTTTCAAACAGCAATATGTATACTAGCAAAATAAGCATGGTAAACGCTATCCTTGACATTTTTATTGAAAATAAAGATGAAAAAGATTAATATAAATAACATAAAGCAAATACTAACAAAATAAAATGATGCTCCAAGCAAAACACATATCATGTGGTGAATAAAAATATAGCTCCAAGTAAAGTTACCGATGAACGAAGACGAAAGAGGGGATGCCTTCCGGGGCATCCCCAAGCTTAGGCTCTTGGTTGTCCTTGAATATCACCTTGGGGTGCCTTGGGCATCCCCAAGCTTGGGCCTTTTCCACTCATTATTCCATAGTCCATCGAATCTTCACCCAAAACTTGAAAACTCCACAACACAAAATTCAACACAAAACTCGTAAGCTCCGTTAGTATAAGAAAATAAAACCACCACTTAGGTGCTGTTATGAACTCATTACAAATTCATATTGGTGTAATATATACTGTATTCCAACTTCTCCATGGTTCATACCCTCCGATACTACTCATAGATTCATCAAAATAAGCAAACAACACATAGAAAACAGAATCTGTCAAAAACAGAACAGTCTGTAGTAATCTGTATCATTAGAATACTTATGTAACTCCAAAAATTCTGAACTAAATTGGTGGACCTGAGGAATTCGTATATTAATCATCTTCAAAACGAATCAACCTAAAATCACTCTCCAGTGAAAAATGGCAGCTAATCTCGCGAGCGCTAAAGTTTCTGTTGTTTTTTACATCAAGATCATAAAGACTTCACCCAAGTCTTACCAAAGGTTCTACTTGGCAAAATAACTAATTAAAACATAAAACCACATCTAACCATAGGCTGGATGAATTATTTATTACTAAACAGGAACAAAAATCAAGGAACAAAAATAAGTTGGGTTGCCTCCCAACAAGCGCTATCGTTTAACGCCCCTAGCTAGGCATGATGAAATGATGCTCACATAAAAGATTAGAATTGAAACATAAAGAAAGCATCATGAAGAATATGACTAGCACATTTAAGTCTAATCCACTTCCTATGCATAGGGATTTTGTGAGCAAACAACTTATGGGAACAATAATCAACTAGCATAGGAAGGTAAAACAAGCATAGCTTCAAAAATTTCAACACATAGAGAGGAAACTTGATATTATTGCAATTCCTACAAGCATATGTTCCTCCCCCATAATAATTTTCAGTAGCATCATGAATGAATTTAACAATATAACCAGCACCTAAAGCATTCTTTTCATGATCTACAAGCATAGAAAATTTACTACTCTCCACATAAGCAAAATTCTTCTCATTCGGAATGGTAGTGAGAGCAAACTCAAAAAAATAATTATCATGTGAGGCATAATCCAATTGAAAACTAAAATCATGATGACAAGTTTCATGGTTATCATTATTCTTAATAGCATACAAGTCATCACAATAATCATCATAGATAGCAACTTTGTTCTCATAATCAATTGGAACCTCTTCCGAAATAGTGGAATCATCACTAGATAAAGTTAACACTCTTCCAAATCCACTTTCATATTCATCACAATAAGATTCAATATCCTACAAAATAGTGGGATCAATACTACCTAAAGTTGACACTCTTCCAAACCCACTTTCATCAATTTAATCATCATAAATAGGAGGCATGCTTTATCATAATAAATATTCTCATCAAAACTTGGGGGAAAAATATCATATTCATCAAACATAGTTTCCCCAAGCTCGTGGATTTGCATATCATTAGCATCATGGGTATTTAAAGAATTCATACTAATAACATTGCAATAATGCTCATCATTCAAAGATTTAGTGCAAAACATTTTATAGATTTCTTCTTCCAGCACTTGAGCACAATTTTCCTTCCCATCATTTTCACGAAAGATATTAAAAAGATGAAGCGTATGAGACAAACTCAATTCCATTTTTTTGTAGTTTTCTTTTATATACTAAACTAGTGATAAAACAAGAAACAAAAAGATTCGATTGCAAGATCTAAAGATATACCTTCAAGCACTCACCTCCCCGGCAACGGCGCTAGAAAAGAGCTTGATGTCTACTACACAACCTTCTTCTTGTAGACGTTGTTGGGCCTCCAAGTGCAGAGGTTTGTAGGACAGTAGCAAATTTCCCTCAAGTGGATGACCTAATGTTTATCAATCCGTGGGAGGCGTAGGATGAAGATGGTCTCTCTCAAACAACCCTTCAACCAAATAACAAAGAGTCTCTTGTGTCCCCAACACACCCAATACAATGGTAAATTGTATAGGTGCACTAGTTTGGTGAAGAGATGGTGATACAAGTGCGATATGGATGGTAGATAAAGGTATTTGTAATCTGAAATTATAAAAACATCAAGGTAACTAATGATAAAAGTGAGCGTAAACGGTATTGCAATGGTAGAAACAAGGCATATGGTTCATACTTTCACTAGTGCAATTTCTCTCAACAATAATAACATAATTGGATCACATAACAATCCCTCAACATGCAACAAAGAGTCACTCCAAAGACACTAATAGCGTAGAACAAACGAAGAGATTATGGTAGGGTACGAAACCACCTCAAAGTTATCCTTTCTGTTCTATCTATTCAAGAGTCCGTAGTAAAATAACATGAAGCTATTCTTTTCGTTCGATCTATCATAATGTTCATACTAGAATAACACCTTAAGACACAAATCAATCAAAACCCTAATGTCACCTAGATACTCCATTGTCACCTCAAGTATCTGTGGGCATGATTATACGATATGCATCACACAATCTCAGATTCATCTATTCAACCAACACAAAGTACTTCAAAGAGTGCCCAAAGTTTCTACCGGAGAGTCAAGATGAAAATGTGTGCCAACCCCTATGCATAGGTTCATGGAACCCACAAGTTGATCACCAAAACATACATCAAGTAGATCACGTGAATATCCCATTGTCACCACAGATAAGCACGGCAAGACATACATCAAGTGTTCTCAAATCCTTAAAGACTCAATCCGATAAGATAACTTCAAAGGGAAAACTCAATCAATTACAGGAGAGTAGAGGGGGAGAAACATCATAAGATCCAGCTATAATAGGAAAGCTCGCGATACGTCAAGATCGTGCCATAGAGAGAACACGAGAGAGAGAGAGAGAGAGAGAGAGATCAAACACATAGCTACTGCTACATACCCTCAGCCTCGAGGGTGAACTACTCCCTCCTCGTCATGGAGAGCACCGGGATGATGAAGATGGCCATCGGTGATGGGTCCCCCCTCCGGCAGGGTGCCGTAACAGGGTCCCAATTGGGTTTTGGTGGCTACAGAGGCTTGCAGCGGCGATACTCCCGATCTATCTTCTGTTTTGATGTTTTCAGGGTATATGGGAATATATAAGCGAACGAAGTCAGTCGGGGGACGCTCGAGGGGCCCACGACACTGGGGCGCCCACGGGGGATGGGCGCGCCCTCCTATCTCATGGCCTCCTCGAAGGTTCCCTGGCTTGTACTCCAAGTCTCCCGGATCATGTTCGTTCCAAAAATAACGCTCCCGAAGGTTTCATTCCGTTTGGACTCCATTTGATATTCCTTTTCTTCGAAACACTGAAATAGGCAAGAAAACAGCAATATGGGTTGGGCCTCCGGTTAATAGGTTAGTCCCAAAAGTAATATAAAAGTGTATAATGAAGCCCATAATCATCCAAAATAGATAATAAAATAGCATGAATGCTTCAAAAATTATAGATAGTTGGAGACGTATCACTTACTACCTTACGTTCCGCTATATCGGCTAGGGTAGTAAAGGGAGAACTACTGCGATTGTGTTCTGGTTCTTCCGGACGAGCACCTCAGTAGAGAAAGCCGAAAACTGACTATCATGATGCGGCGAGAGCTGGTCAGCTGTTCGAGAGGTTTTCAAATCCTTAGAGATTTTTTCCTCTTTATGCGAGGAATCGGTTTCTACCCGATTAGTTGTGTATAGCACCCCGAGTTCGGCCTTCCGAATACGAGGGGCTGCGCCAAAATTTTCATTGTCAAACTCCTATGGCTAAGTGAGGGTGATAAAGCCGTATAGTCCGATTGCCTCGTTCGTTGTGCTAAGAACCTCCTTTAAGGACCAAAAGGTGGAGTAAAGAGAGTTTAGATTTATCCCGAACACCCCCGTACTATTTATGTGGGGGCAGAAGCCGGCGACTGGCCAACTCTCAGATTTTCATAAATGGCCGCACATGAGGTAATTTTTTTAAGTAACAAGCATTATATTACATAACGACCTTGTTTCATATTACAGGACAAGATTACATGAACGTTTTCATGGGAATATAACATCCTTCGCACATTGCTCCGCCACAAGGCGGGATCCCTCTAGGCCACTATCAAAATACATGTCGGGACGACGGTGCTCCTTGCCCTCGGGCGGCCCCTCGATCATCAGCTTCTTGGCATCCATCTTCTCCTAGTGCACCTTAGCGCGGGCAAAGGCCATCCGCGCACCTTCAATGCAGGCCGACCGCTTGATATCTTCAAGCCATGGGCAGGCACTCACAAGCCGCTTCACGAGTCCGAAGTAGCTGCTGGGCATTGGCTCGGCGGGCCATAGCTGGACTATTAGGTCCTTCATGGCTAGTTCGGCCGCCTTGTGCATCTCGACCAGCTGCTTCAGCTGGTCACTAAAGGGCACCGGAAGTTCTGGTCCAAGGTATTGAGACTAGAACTGCTTCTCCATACAGTTCCCTTCTTTGACTCGATAAAATTCTGTAGCATCTGATATGCTGCGCGGTAGATCCGTAAACACCCCTGGAGAGCTCCAAACCCAGGTAGGTAAAAGGAATGTTTCCTTCACATACTTGCTTTGCATAATGAAAGACTTGACCGACTTAATCTTCCTGGCCGCCTGGATTTCCTGGAGGGCGCCCTGGGCTTCGGCTCGGGCATCTTGTGCGCTCTGGCGGGCCTTGGCAAGTTCGAACTCTTGAGTCTTAGAATCACGCTCCAAGGACTCGTACTTCTTGACGGCGTCCTGGAGCTCTTGCTGGACCTCGCTGACCCGGGCCTCCTGCTTCTCACGCGTGGTGCGTTCCTTGTCCGCTTTGTCCTCGGCCTCGGCTAATGCCTTCTTGAGGGCCGCCACCTCGATCGTGGCCCCTAATGAAGTTCATGACACTTTAATCAGCATGAACCATTCATCCTTCCTAAATATACACGCAGGTTACTACATACCTTTGCTTTCCTCCAGCTGCTTCTTCAAGAGGCCGACCTCTTGCTCGGCCCGCTCCAGATTCTGCTTCAGTCTGGAGACTTCCGCAGTATGAGCGGCAGCAGCCAGTAGCGACGCCTGCTTATTCACATAGACATATTATGTTAGACTCCTGCGAAGATTGGTTGATCCTCTGTTCGGCTTTTCTTTCCGAACACCAGACAGAGTATCAGGGGCTACTGTCTATATTGTGACATTCTTTTCCTAATTACGTTGCTTACCTCAAAGCCTGTTAGAAGTCTAGTGCAGGCTTTGGTTAGTCCGCTTTTGGCGGACTGGATCTTCCCAATCACCGTACCCATCAGGGTACGGTGTTCTTCAACAATGGAAGCGCCTTTCAGTGCTTCCAGCAACCTGTCTGGTGCCTCTGGTTGGATAGAAGTCACCGGCATGATAGGCGCGCCCTTTCCCTTCGAAGGGGGCTGCTCGCCTGATTCCGCAACCGTAGAGGTCTCCGAAAATATATCTGGATAAGGGCCGAATTGAATACGGCCCCCATCATCAATGTCCATGGGGATCTGCTCCCCCGTATGTCCGGCAGCTGAGGCTTCACCCTCTGGCGCCTCCCGGACGACCACTGGATTCTCTCCTGGGACGGGGATCCTTCGGGGCGACGCTTCGGTGCCATCCAGGTCCCGGGGAGAGGTGGCTGATACGTCCATTTTGCATCATGCTTTTATATCAATATTTACTGCATTATGGGATGTTATTACACATTATATATCAATACTTATGGCTATTCACTATTATTTTGTAAGGTTTACCATGAAGAGGGGGAATGCCGGCAGCTGGAATTCTGGCTGAAAAGGGAGAAAACATTGGAAACCTATTCTGCACTGCTCCAAAAGACATGAAACTCCATGAAACCTATTTTTGGATTTAATAAGAACCTTGGCGGAACAAATATAGAGCTCCGGTAGAGCTATTTTGTCAGGGACACTTCCCTCCGGGAGGGGGAAATCATCACCATCGTCATCACCAACGATCCTCTCATCGGGAGGGGGTCAATCTCCATCAACATCTTCATCAGCACCATCCCCTCTCAAACCCTAGTTCATCTCTTGTATCCAATCTTGTATCCAAAACCACAAATTGGTACCTGTGGGTTGCTAGTAGTGTTGATTACTCCTTGTAGTTGATACTTATTGGTTTACTTGGTGGAAGATCGTATGTTCAGATCCTTAATGCATATTATTACACCTCTGATTATGAACATGAATATGCTTTGTGAGTAGTTACGATTGTTCCTGAGGACATGGATGAAGTCTTGCTATTAGTAGTCATGTGAATTTGGTATTCGTTCGATATTT
The DNA here is from genome assembly GCF_018294505.1 of Triticum aestivum. NCBI lineage: Eukaryota > Viridiplantae > Streptophyta > Magnoliopsida > Poales > Poaceae > Triticum > Triticum aestivum. The sequence goes on along the minus strand of NC_057807.1, from coordinate 330,815,622 downwards.
TCATAAGATGTGTGTTGTCTTTCCTCTAGTGGTGTTATGTGAACGTCAACTACATGACACTTCACCATTATTTGGGCCTAGAGGAAGGCATTGGGAAGTAAAGTAGATGATGGGTTGCTAGAGTGACAGAAGCTTAAACGCTAGTTTATGTGTTGCTTCGTTAGGGGATGATTTGGATCCATATGTTTCATGTTATGGTTAGGTTTACCTTAATACTTTCGTTGTACTTGCGGATGCTTGCAATAGGGGTTAATCATAAGTGGGATGCTTGTCCAAGTAATGGCATTACCCAAGCACCGGTCCACCCACATATCAAATTATCAAAGTAACGAACGCGAATCATATGAGTGTGATGAAACTAGCTTGACGATAATTCCCATGTGTCCTCGGGAGCGCTTTTCTCATTATAAGAAATTGTCCAGGCTTGTCCTTTGGTACAAAAAGGATTGGGACACCTTGCTGCACCTTATTTACTTTTATTATTTATTACTTGCTATAATTTATCTTATCACAAAACTATGTATTACCTACAATTTCAGTCCTTGCAGAGAAAACCTTACTGAAAACCGCTCATCATTTCCTTCTGCTCCTCGTTGGGTTCGACACTCTTACTTATCGAAAGGACTACGATAGATCCCCTACACTTGTGGGTCATTAAGACTCTTTTCTGGCGCCGTTGCCGGGGAGTGTAGCGCTTTTGGTGAGTGGAACTTGCTAAGGAAACATTTATATAGTGTGCTGAAATTTTCTGTTACTTGTTACTATGGAAACTAATACTTTGAGGGGCTTGTTCAGGGCATATTCGCCCCGACCAGTAGAGCAAAGAGTTGGTCCTCAACCTACTGAACCTACTGAAAATGTTCACTTTGAAATTCCTTCGGGTGTGATAGAGAAACTGCTAGCGAATCCATTTGCAGGAGATGGAACATTGCATCCCGATTTACACCTTATCTTTGTGGATGAAGTTTGTGGATTATTTAAGCTTGTAGGTATTCCCGATGATGTTGTCAAAAGGAAGGTCTTCCCTTCATCTTTGAAGGGAGATGCATTGACATGGTTTAGGCTATGTGATGATACGGGATCTTGGAATTATAAGCGATTGAAGTTGGAATTTCACCAGAAGTTCTATCCTATGCATCTTGTTCATCATGATCGTAATTACATATATAATTTCTGGCCTCACGAAGGAGAAAGCATCTCTCAAGCTTGGGGAGGCTTAAGTCAATGTTATATTCATGCCCTAATCATGAGCTCTCCAGAGAAATGGTTATTCAAAATTTTTATGCTCGGCTTTCTCTCAATGATCGCACCATGCTTGATACTTCCTGTGCTGGTTCTTATATGCTGAGGACTATTGAATTCAAATGGAACTTATTGGAAAGAATTAAACGCAACTCTGAAGATTTCGGTTCCGACGATGGTAAGGAGTCAGGTATGACACCTAAGTTTGATTGTGTTAAATCTTTTATGGATACCGATGTTTTTCGTGGGTTTAGCGCTAAATATGGATTTGACTCTGAGATAGTAGCTTCTTTCTGTGAATCTTTTGCTACTCACGTTGATCTCCCTAAGGAGAAGTGGTTTAAATATAATCCTTCCATTGAAGTAAAAGTAGTTGCACCTATTAAAGTTGAAGAAAAGACTATTACTTATAGTGATCCTATTGTTCCTACTACTTATGTTGAGAAACCACCTTTTCCTGTTAGGATAAAGGATCATGCTAAAACTTCGACTGTTGTTTGTAAGAGTAATACTAGAACTTATACACCTCCTGAGCAAATCAAAGTTGAACCTAGTATTGCTATGGTAAAAGATCTCTTGGATGATAATTTAGATGGGCATGTCATTTACTTTTGTGGTGAAACTACTAATATTGCAAAAGTAGATGCTAAGATACATAGACCCGTTGTAGGCATGCCTGTTATTTCTGTTAAAATAGGAGATCATTGTTATCACGGCTTATGTGATATGGGTGCTAGTGATAGTGCAATACCCTATGATTTATATAAAGAGATTATGCATGATATTGCACCTGCTGAGTTAGAAGATATTGATGTTACTATCAAGCTTGCTAATAGAGATACTATTTGACCAATTGGGATTGTTAGAGATGTTGAAGTCTTGTGTGGGAAGGTTAAATACCCTGCTAATTTTCTTGTTCTTACTTCCCCTCAAGATGACTTTTGTCCCATTATATTTGGTAGACCCTTCTTGAACACTGTTAAAGCTAGGATTGATTGTGAAAAGGATGTTGTTACGATTGGCTTGGATGATATGACTCATGAGTTTAATTTTGCTAAATTTCGTAGACAACCCCGTGATAAAGAACTACCTAGTAAATATGAAATAATTGGTCTTGCTTCTACCGTCATGCCTCCTAGTGATCCGTTAGAACAATGTTTACTAGACCATGAAAATGGTATGTTTATGAGAGAAAGAAGGGAAATAGATGAAGCATTCCTTAAACAAGAACCTATTCTGAAACATAACTTACCTGTTGAAATCCTAGGGGATCCCCCTCCACCCAAGGGTGATCCCGTGTTTGAACTAAAACCATTACCTGATAATCTTAAATATGCTTATCTTGATGAAAAGAAGATATATCATGTTATTATTAGGGCTAACCTTTTAGAGTAGGAAGAGGAAAAATTATTGAAAACTCTGAAGAAGCACCGTGCTGCTATTGGATATACTCTGGATGATCTTAAGTGTTGGGGAACGTAGCAGAAATTCAAAATTTTCCTACGTGTCACCAAGATCTATCTATGGAGAGACCAGCAACGAGTAGAAAGAGAGTGCATCTACATACCCTTGTAGATCGCTAAGCGGAAGCGTTCAAGTGAACGGGGTTGATGGAGTCGTACTCGTCGTGATTCAAATCACCGATGATCAAGTGCTGAATGGACGGCACCTCCGCGTTCAACACACGTACAGCCCGGTGACGTCTCCCACGCCTTGATCCAGCAAGGAGAGAGGGAGAGGTTGAGGAAGACTCCATCCAATAGCAGCACAACGGCGTGGTGGTGGTGGAGGAGCGTGGTAATCCAGCAGGGCTTCGCCAAGCACCATGGGAGAGGAGGAGTAGGGAGAGAGGCAGGGCTGCACCAAGAGAGATCAAATCGCGTGTTATGGGCAGCCCCTAGGCCTCATATATATAAGGGAAGGGGAGGGCTGCGCCCCCTTTAGGGTTTCCCACCCCAAGGGGCGGCGGCCAGCCTCCAGATGGCATCTGGTGCGGCGGCCAAGAGGGGGGGAGGAGTCCATCCTCCCTAAGGCACCTCGGAGGTGCCTTCCCCCTCAAGGACTCTTCCCTCTAGGGTTCCCTAGGCACATGGGCCTCTTGGGGCTGGTACCCTTGGCCCATGTAGGCCAAGGCGCACCCCCTACAGCCCATGTGCCCCCCCGGGGCAGGTGGCCCCACCCGGTGGGCCCCCGGGACCCTTCCGGTGGTCCCGGTACAATACCGATGACCCCGAAACTTGTCCCGATGGCCGAAACAGGACTTCCTATATATAAATCTTTACCTCCGGACCATTCCGGAGCTCCTCGTGACGTCCGGGATCTCATCCGGGACTCCGAACAACATTCGGTAACCACATACAAGCTTCCTTTATAACCCTAGCGTCATCGAACCTTAAGTGTGTAGACCCTACGGGTTCGGGAGACATGCAGACATGACCGAGACGCTCTCCGGTCAATAACCAACAGCGGGATCTGGATACCCATGTTGGCTCCCACATGTTCCACGATGATCTCATCGGATGAACCACGATGTCAAGGACTTAATCAATCCCGTATTCAATTTCCTTTGTCTATCGGTATGTTACTTGCCCGAGACTCGATCGTCGGTATCCAATACCTTGTTCAATCTCGTTACCGGCAAGTCACTTTACTCGCTCCGTAACACATCATCCCGTGATCAACTCCTGGTCACATTGCGCATATGATGATGTCCTACCGAGTGGGCCCAGAGATACCTCTCCGTTTACACGGAGTGACAAATCCCAGTCTTGATCCATATAAAACAATAGATACTTTCGGAGATACCTGTAGTGCACCTTTATAGTCACCCAGTTACGTTGTGACGTTTGATACACCCAAAGCACTCCTACGGTATCCAGGATTACACGATCTCATGGTCGAAGGAAGAGATACTTGACATTGGCAAAGCTCTAGCAAATGAACTACACGATCTTTTGTGCTAGGCTTAGGATTGGGTCTTGTCCATCACATCATTCTCCTAATGATGTGATCCCGTTATCAACGACATCCAATGTCCATAGCCAGGAAACCATGACTATCTGTTGATCACAACGAGCTAGTCAACTAGAGGCTCACTAGGGACATATTGTGGTCTATGTATTCACACGTGTATTACGATTTCCGGATAATACAGTTATAGCATGAATAAAAGACAATTATCATGAACAAGGAAATATAATAATAATACTTTTATTATTGCCTCTAGGGCATATTTCCAACAGTCTCCCACTTGCACTAGAGTCAATAATCTAGTTCACATCGCCATGTGATTAACACTCACAGGTCACATCGCCATGTGACTAACACCCAAGAGTTTACTAGAGTCAGTAGTCTAGTTCACATCACTATGTGATTAACACTCAATGAGTTTTATGTTTGATCATGTTGCTTGTGAGAGAGGTTTTAGTCAACGGGTCTGAACATTTCAGATCCGTGTGTGCTTTACAAATCTCTATGTCATCTCCTAGATGCAGCTACCACGCTCTATTTGGAGCCATTCCAAATAACTGTTCCACTCGGAGCTATTCTAAATTGTTGCTCCATTATACGTATCCGGTATCTCTACTCAGAGCTATCCGGATAGGTGTTAAGCTTGCATCGTCGTAACTCTTTACGTCGAACTCTTTATCACCTCCATAACCGAGAAAATTCCTTAGTCCACTAGTTACTAAGGATAACTTTGACCGCTGTCCTATGATCTATTCATGGATCACTCTTGTACCCCTTGACTGACTCATGGCAAGGCACACTTCAGGTGCGGTACGCAGCATAGCATACTGTAGAGCCTATGTCTTAAGCATAGGGGACGGCCTTCGTCCTTTCTCTCTATTCTGCCGAGGTCGAGCTTTAAGTCTTAACTTCGTACCTTACAACTCAGGCAAGAACTCCTTCTTTGACTGGTCCATCTTGAACACCTTCAAGATCATGTCAAGGTATGTGCTCATTTGAAAGTATTATTAAGCATTTTGATCTATCCTTATAGATCTTGATGCTCAATGTTCAAGTAGCTTAATCCAGGCTTTCCATTGAAAAACACTTTCAAAATAACCCTATATGCTTTCTAGAAATTCTACGTCATTTCTGATCCATAACAATATGTCAACAACATATACTCATCAGAAATTCTATAGTGCTCCCACTCACTTCTTTGGAAATACAAGTTTCTTATAAACTTTGTATAAATCCAAAATCTTTGATCATCTCATCAAAGCGCACATTCCAACTCCGAGATGCTTACTCCAGTCCTTAAAAGGATCGCTGGAGCAAGCATACCTTTTAGCATCCTTAGGATCGACAAAACTTTTCTGATTGTATTGCATACAACCTTTCCTTACGAAAACTAGTAAGGAAACTTGTCTTGACATCCATCTGCCAGATTTCATAAATGCAGCTAATGCTAACATGATTCCGACGGACTTTAAGCATCGCTACGAGTGAGAAAATCTCATCGTAGTCAACTCCTTGAACTTGTCGGAAAACACTTCGCCACAAGTCGAGCTTCATAGATGGTGACATTACCATCCACGTCCGTCTTCTTCTTAAAAGATCCATTTATCTCAATGGATTGCCGATCATCAGGCAAGTCCATCAAAGTCCATGCTTTGTTCTGATATATGGATACTATCTCGGATTTCATGGCTTCTAACCATTTGTCGGAATTCGGGCCCACCATCGCTTCTCCATAGCTCGTAGGTTCATTGTTGTCTAGCAACATGACCTTCAAGACAGGATCACCTTACCACTCCGAAGTAGTACGTGTCCTTGTCGTCCTACGAGGTTTGGTAGTGACTTGATCCGAAGTTTCATGATCAATATCATAAGCTTCCACTTCAATTGGTGTAGGTGCCACAGGAACAACTTCCTGTGCCCTTCCACACACTAGTTGAAGAGACGGTTCAATAACCTCATCAAGTCTCCACCATCCTCCCACTTAACTCTTTCGAGAGAAACCTTTCCTCGAGAAAGGACCCGATTCAAGAAACAATCCATATTGCTTTCGGATCTGAATTAGGAGGTATACCCAACTGTTTTGGGTGTCCTATGAAGATGCATTTTATCCGCTTTGGGTTCGAGCTTAATCCTGAAACTTTTTCACATAAGCGTCGCAGCCCCAAACCTTTAAGAAACGACAACTTAGGTTTCTCTAAACCATAATTCATACGGTGTCATCTCAACGGAATTACGTGGTGCCCTATTTAAAGTGAATGTGGTTGTCTCTAATGCCTAACCCATGAACAATAGTGGTAATTCGATAAGAGACATCATGGTACGCACCATATCCAATAGGGTGCAAGTATGATGTTCGGACACACCATCACACTATGGTGTTCCAGGCGGTATTAATTGCGAAACAATTTCCACAATGTCTTAATTGTGTGCCAAAACTCGTAACTCAGATATTCATCTCTATGATCATATCATAGACATTTTATCCTCTTGTCACAATGATCTTCTACTTCACTCTGAAATTACTTGAACCATTCAATAATTCAGACTTGTGTTTCATCAAGTAAATATTCTCAACATCTACTCGAATCATCTGTGAAGTAAGATCATAACGATATTCACTGCATGCCTCAGCACTCATTGGATTGGACACATCAAAATGTGTTACTTCCAACAAGTTGCTATCTTGTTCCATCTTACTGAAAACGAGGCTTTTCAGTCATCTTGCCCATGTGGTATGATTTGCATATCTCAAGTGATTCAAAATCAAGTGAGTTCAAACGGTCCATTTGCATGGAGTTTCTTCATGCATATATACCAATAGACATGGTTCGCATGTCTCAAACTTTTCAAAAAATGAGTGAATCCAAAGATCCATCAACATGGAGCTTCTTCATGCATTTTGTACCATTATGACTTACATGGCAGTGCCACAAGTAAGTGGTACTATCATTACTATCTTATATCTTTTGGCATGAAAATGTGTATCACTACGATCGAGATTCAATAAACCATTCAGGTTTAATACTAATCTTGATGGTAGAGGGAGCGTGCGATGTTTGATCACATCAAACTTGGAAACACTTCCAACATATATCGTCAGCTCACCTTTAGCTAGTCTTCGTTTATTCCGTAGCTTTTATTTCGAGTTACTAACACTTAGCAACCGAACCGGTATCTAATACCCTGGTGCTACTAGGAGTACTAGTAAAGTACACATTAACATAATGTATATCCAATATACTTCTATCGACCTTGCCAGCCTTCTCATCTACCAAGTATCTAGGGTAATGCTGCTCCAGTGGTTGTTCCCCTTATTACAGAAGCACTTAGTCTCGGGTTTGGGTTCAACCTTGGGTTTCTTCACTTGAGCAGCAGCTGAATTGCCGTTTCATGAAGTATCCCTTTGTTCCCTTGCCCTTCTTGAAACTAGTGGTTTCACCAACCATCAACAATTGATGCTCCTTCTTGATTTCTACTTTCTCGGTATCAAACATCGCGAATACCTCAAGGATCATCATATCTATCCCTGATATGTTATAGTTCATCACGAAGCTCTAGCAGCTTGGTGGCAATGACTTTGGAGAAACATCATTATCTCATCTGGAAGATCAACTCCCACTCGATTCAAGTGATTGTTGCACTCAGACAATCTGAGCACAAGCTCAACGATTGAGCTTTTCTCCCTTAGTTTGTAGGCTAAGAAAATTGTCGGAGGTCTCATACCTCTTGACGTGGGCACGAGCCTGAAATCCCAATTTCAGCCCTCGAAACATCTCATATGTTCCGCGACGTTTCGAAAACGTCTTTGGTGCCTCTACTTAAACCATTTAACTGAACTATCACGTAGTTATCAAAACATGTATGTTCGATGTTCGAAACATCCACAAACGATGTTTGGGATTCAGCACACTGAGCAGTGCATTAAGGACATAAGCTTTCTACTGTCCGCATAATTGCTACTATCAACTTTCAACTATATTTTCTCTAGGAACATATCTAAAATAGTAGAACTAAAGCGTGAACTACGACATAATTTGCAAAGGTCTTTTGACTATGTTCAGGATAATTAAGTTCATCTTATGAACTCCCACTCAGATAGACATCCCTCTGGTCATCTAAGTGATTACATGATCCGAGTCAACTAGGCCGTGTCCGATCATCACGTGAGACGGACTAGTCATCATCGGTGAACATCTTCATGTTGATCGTATCTACTATACGACTCATGCTCGACCTTTCAGTCTCCGTGTTCCGAGGCCATGTCTGCACATGCTAGGCTCGTCAAGTTAACCCTAAGTGTTTTCGCTGTGTAAAACTGTCTTACACCCGTTGTATGTGAACGTAAGAATCCATCACACCCGATCATCACGTGGTGCTTAGAAGCGACGAACTGTAGCAACAGTGCACAGTTAGGGGAGAACACTTCTTGAAATTTTGTAAGGGATCATCTTATTTACTACCGTCGTCCTAAGTAAACAAGATGTATAAACATAATAAACATCACATGCAATTATATAGTTGTGACATGATATGGCCAATATCATATAGCTCCATTGATCTCCATCTTCGGGGCTCCATGATCATCTTGTCACCAGCATGACACCATGATCTCCATCATCATGATCTCCATCATCGTGTCTTCATGAAGTTGTCATGCCAACGACTACTTCTACTTCTATGGCTAACGCGTTTAGCAATAAAGTAAAGTAAGTTACATGGCGTTCTTCAATGACACGCAGGTCATACAAAAAATAAAGACAACTCCTATGGCTCCTGCCGGTTGTCATACTCATCGACATGCAAGTCGTGATTCCTATTACAAGAACATGATCAATCTCATACATCACATATATTCATCACATACTTGTTGGCCATATCACATCACAAAGCATACCCTGCAAAAACAAGTTAGACGTCCTCTAATTATTGTTGCATGTTTTACGTGGCTGCTATGGGTTTCTAGCAAGGACGTTTCTTACCTACGCAAAACCACAACGTGATATGCCAATTGCTATTTACCCTTCATAAGGACCCTTTTCATCGAATCCGTTCCGACTAAAGTGGGAGAGACTGGCACCCGCTAGCCACCTTATGCACCAAGTGCAATTCAATCGGTGGAACCTGTCTCACGTAAGAGTACGTGTAAGGTCAGTCCGGGCCGCTTCATCCCACAATACCGTCGAAACAAGATTGGACTAGTAACGGTAAGCATATTGAACAACATCAACGCCCACAACTACTTTGTGTTCTACTCGTGCAAAGAATCTACGCAATAGACCTAGCTCATGATGCCATTGTTGGGGAACGTAGCAGAAATTCAAAATTTTCCTACGTGTCACCAAGATCTATCTATGGAGAGACCAGCAACGAGTAGAAAGAGAGTGCATCTACATACCCTTGTAGATCGCTAAGCGGAAGCGTTCAAGTGAACGGGGTTGATGGAGTCGTACTCGTCGTGATTCAAATCACCGATGATCAAGTGCCGAACGGACGGCACCTCCGCGTTCAACACACGTACAGCCCGGTGACGTCTCCCACGCCTTGATCCAGCAAGGAGAGAGGGAGAGGTTGAGGAAGACTCCATCCAATAGCAGCACAACGGCGTGGTGGTGGTGGAGGAGCGTGGTAATCCAGCAGGGCTTCGCCAAGCACCATGGGAGAGGAGGAGTAGGGAGAGAGGCAGGGCTGCACCAAGAGAGATCAAATCGCGTGTTATGGGCAGGCCCTAGGCCTCATATATATAAGGGAAGGGGAGGGCTGCGCCCCCTTTAGGGTTTCCCACCCCAAGGGGCGGCGGCCAGCCTCCAGATGGCATCTAGTGCGGCGGCCAAGAGGGGGGGAGGAGTCCATCCTCCCTAAGGCACCTCGGAGGTGCCTTCCCCCTCAAGGACTCTTCCCTCTAGGGTTCCCTAGGCGCATGGGCCTCTTGGGGCTGGTGCCCTTGGCCCATGTAGGCCAAGGCGCACCCCCTACAGCCCATGTGGCCCCCCGGGGCAGGTGGCCCCACCCGGTGGGCCCCCGGGACCCTTCCGGTGGTCCCGGTACAATACCGATGACCCCGAAACTTGTCCCGATGGCCGAAACAGGACTTCCTATATATAAATCTTTACCTCCGGACCATTCCGGAGCTCCTCGTGACGTCCGGGATCTCATCCGGGACTCCGAACAACATTCGGTAACCACATACAAGCTTCCTTTATAACCCTAGCGTCATCGAACCTTAAGTGTGTAGACCCTACGGGTCCGGGAGACATGCAGACATGACCGAGACGCTCTTCGGTCAATAACCAACAGCGGGATCTGGATACCCATGTTGGCTCCCACATGTTCCACGATGATCTCATCGGATGAACCACGATGTCAAGGACTTAATCAATCCCGTATTCAATTTCCTTTATCTATCGGTATGTTACTTGCCCGAGACTCGATCGTCGGTATCCAATACCTTGTTCAATATCATTACTGGCAAGTCACTTTACTCGTTCCGTAACACATCATCCCGTGATCAACTCCTTGGTCACATTGCGCATATGATGATGTCCTACCGAGTGGGCCCAGAGATACCTCTCCGTTTACACGGAGTGACAAATCCCAGTCTTGATCCGTATAAAACAATAGATACTTTCGGAGATACCTGTAGTGCACCTTTATAGTCACCCAGTTACGTTGTGACGTTTGATACACCCAAAGCACTCCTACGGTATCCAGGAGTTACACGATCTCATGGTCGAAGGAAGAGATACTTGACATTGGCAAAGCTCTAGCAAATGAACTACACGATCTTTTGTGCTAGGCTTAGGATTGGGTCTTGTCCATCACATCATTCTCCTAATGATGTGATCCCGTTATCAACGACATCCAATGTCCATAGCCAGGAAACCATGACTATCTGTTGATCACAACGAGCTAGTCAACTAGAGGCTCACTAGGGACATATTGTGGTCTATGTATTCACACGTGTATTACGATTTCCGGATAATATAGTTATAGCATGAATAAAAGACAATTATCATGAACAAGGAAATATAATAATAATACTTTTATTATTGCCTCTAGGGCATATTTCCAACATTAAGGGCATTAGTCCTACTCTATGCCAACACAAAATTAAAGTGGAAAAAGATGCCAACCCAGCTAGAGACCCTCAATGAAGATTAAATCCTAAGATGAAAGAAATGGTAAGAAATGAGATATTGAAGCTCCTCGAGGCAGGTATAATTTATCCCGTTGCTGATAGTGAATGGTTAAGCCCTGTCCATTGTGTTCCTAAAAAGGGAGGTATCACTGTTGTTCCTAATGATAAAGATGAATTGATTCTGCAAAGAATTATTAGAGGTTATAGGATGGTAATTGATTTCCATAAATTAAATAAAGCTACTAAGAAAGATCATTGCCCTTTACCTTTTATTGATCAAATGCTAGAAAGACTATCCAAACATACACATTCTTTCTAGATGGTTATTCTAGTTTCTCTCAAATACCTGTATCAGTGGAGGATCAATCAAAAACTACTTTGACTTGCCCTTTTGGTACTTTTGCTTATAGACGTATGCCTTTTGGTTTATGTAATGCACCTGCTACCTTTCAAAGATGTATGATGGCTATATTCTCTGACTTTTGTGAAAAGATTTGTGAAGTATTCATGGATGATTTCTCCATTTATGGATCTTCTTTTGATGATTACTTGAGCAACCTAGATCGAGTGTTGCAGAGATGCAAAGACACTAGTCTTGTTTTGAATTGGGAAAAGTGCCACTTTATGGTTAACAAAGGCATTGTCTTGGGGCACAAGATTTCCGAGAGAGGTATTGAAGTTGATAAAGCTAAAGTTGATGCTATTGAAAAGATGCCATGTCCCAAGGACATAAAAGGTATAAGAAGTTTCCTTGGTCATGTCGGTTTCTATAGGAGGTTCATTAAGGAATTTTCTAAAATCTCTAGGCCTCTGGCTAATTTATTGCAAAATGATATTCCTTTTGTCTTTGATGATGATTGTGTAGAAGCATTTGAAATACTTAAGAAAGCTTTGATCACTGCACCTATTATTCAGCCACCTGATTGGAATTTACCTTTTGAAATTATGTGCGATGCTAGTCATTATGCTGTAGGTATTGTTCTAGGGCAAAGAGTTGATAAGAAATTAAATGTCATCCAGTATGCTAGTAAGACTCTTGATACTGCCCAGAGAAATTATGCTACTACCAAAAAAAGAATTCTTAGCAGTTGTGTTTGCATGTGATAAGTTTAGACCTTATATTGTTGATTCCAAAGTTACTATTCACACTGATCATGCGGCTATTAAATATCTTATGGAAAATAAAGATGCTAAGCCTAGACTCATTAGATGGGTTCTCTTGCTCCAAGAATTTGACTTGCATATTATTGACAGAAAGGGTGCTGAGAACCCCGTTGCAGACAACTTGTCTAGGTTAGAGAATGTTCTTGATGACCAAATACCTATTGATGATAGCTTTCCTTATGAACAATTAGCAGTCGCTAATGCTTCTCGTACTGCTCCTTGTTATGCTGATTATGCTAATTACATTGTTGCTAAATTTATACCACCTAGCTTCACATACCAGCAAAAGAAAAAGTTCTTTTATGATTTAAGACATTACTTTTGGGATGACCCACACCTTTATAAAGAAGGAGTAGATGGTGTTATTAGACGTTGTGTACCTGAGCATGAACAGGAACAGATCCTATGCAAGTGTCACTCTGAATCATATGGAGGACACCACGTTGGAGATAGAACTGCACATAAGGTATTGCAATCCGGTTTTTATTGGCCTACTCTCTTCAAAGATGCCCGTAAGTTTGTCTTGTCTTGCGATGAATGTCAAAGAATTGATAATATTAGTAGACGTCAAGAAATGCCTATGAATTATTCTCTTGTTATTGAACCGTTTGATGTTTGGGGCTTTGATTATATGGGACCTTTTCCTGCCTCTAATGGTTACACACATATTTTAGTTGCTGTTGATTATGTTACTAAGAGGGTAGAAGCTACTCCAACTAGTAGTGTTGATCATAACACTTCTATTAAAATGCTTAAAGAAGTTATTTTTCCGAGGTTTGGAGTCCCTAGATATCTTATGACTGATGGTGGTTCACATTTTATTCATGGTGCTTTCCATAAGATGCTTGCTAAGTACGATGTCAATCATAGAATCGCATCTCCTTATCACCCATAGTCTAGTGGTCAAGTGGAGTTGAGCAATAGAGAGCTCAAATTAATTTTGCAAAAGACTGTTAATAGATCTAGAAAGAATTGGTCCAAAAAACTTGATGATGCATTATGGGCATATAGAACTGCATATAAAAATCCTATGGGTATGTCTCCATATAAGATGGTTTATGGAAAAGCTTGTCATTTACCTCTAGAACTTGAATATAAAGCATATTGGGCTATTAAAGAGCTCAACTATGACTTCAAACTTGTCGGTGAGAAGAGGTTGTTTGATATTAGCTCAGTTGATGAATGGAGAACCCAAGCATATGAGAATGCCAAACTATTCAAAGAAAAAGTCAAACGTTGGCATGACAAAAGAATACAAAAGCGTGAATTTAACGTAGGTCATTATGTGTTATTATTCAACTCCCATTTAAGATTTTTTGCAGGAAAACTTCTCTCTAAATGGGAAGGTCCTTACGTTATTGAGGAGGTCTATCGTTCCGGTGCCATAAAAATCAACAACTTCGAAGGCACAAGTCCAAGGGTGGTGAACGGTCAAAGAATTAAACATTATATTTCAGGTAACCCTATCAATGTTGAAACTAATATTATTGAAACCGTAATCCTGGAGGAATACATAAGGGACACTTTCTAGAACGTTTCAGACTCCGAAAAGGAATAGGTATGTGGTACGATAAGTAAACCGACTCCAAAACAATTCTAAAGGCAATTTTTATCAATTTTGGAATATTTAAGAATTTTAGGAAGAAAGAAGTAACTCGGGAAGGACACGAGGCCTCCACGAGAGTGGGGGCGCGCCCACCCCTACTGGGCGCGCCCCCCTGTCTCGTGGACACCTCGTGTGCCTCCCGGACTCCATTTTTCTTGCACATTACGTATTTTGGTCGGTAAAAATTCATTATATAAGCTCCCGAAAGTTTTGACCACCGTATCATGCAAATATACTCTGTTTTTGTTTCGAGCTATTTTTTGTTACAGATCTAGAGCATCATGGCATCTCCAAGCGCTCCGAAGGACAAGTTTTTGGAGAGGGTTATCAATCCCTATCTAGCGGAGGTGCTGAAACACGCTCAAACCATTGAGATGCGCGAGGGGGTGCTTCACATCCGCGATGTGGAGGGACCAAAGCGTACCGGAAGCATGGAGACAAAGCTCGAAGCTGTGGAGCAGCAAGTCTTCAAGTGTCAAGGTATGGTGGAGCGTGGACTCAACGCCAACCAGATGATGATCACGGAGTTCACCAACAACCACAAGCTAGATGCCAAAGTCATTGGGGAAACCATATTCAAGCTTCAAGAGAAAATCGAGCACCTCCAGGCCCAGATCTACGACCTGCAAAACCAAAACTGTGAGTATGAATATAGATTCAAGAGGATGAGTTTGGCTGCAGATTTAAGGATCCCGGAGACTCGGTCATCCTTCTATGATGGTGAGCCTATGCCTTGGAAGACGGATGACAAGCCTACATCATCAACAACTCCTACTTCACCACCTCCGAGGACATAATCACATGGGTATGGGCACTCCCCTTGGCAACTGCCAAGCTTGGGGGAGGTGCCCCGGTATCGTATCACCATCACACTCCTATCTTTACCGTTTTATTTATTTCGATCCTTTTAGTAGTATCTTGATCTAGTAGATTGAAGTTTTGATATCCAGTAGTTTTTGAGTTTGCTTTGTGATCTCTTTTATGTAATCGAGTCTGTGAGCTATCTGTAATAAAGATTAGTGTTGAGTCAAGGGCTTTGCTTTCTTGCTATGATATTAATAAAATAAAGAATAAAAAGAATAAAAGAGTTCCTATGGATCTTATGGATAGTGATAACTTCACACATAGAAAGTTTGAGGCATAAAAGTTGTTGGGAGTTGATAAACATAGTTTTGGTCATCGTTGCAATTAATAGGAAGTAATAAGGAAAGAGAGGTTTCACATATAAATACACTATCTTGGACATCTTTTATAATTGTGAGCACTCATTAAGTATGACATGCTAAAAGAGTCGACGTTGGACAAGGAAGACAACGTAATGGTTTATGTTTCCTCACATCTCAGTTAAAGTATATTGTCATTGACCTTCCGAACATGTTGAGCTTGCCTTTCCCCCTCATGCTAGCCAAATTACTAGCACCAAGTATAGACACTACTTGTGCTTCCAAATATCCTTAAACCCAGTTTTGCCATGAGAGTCCACCATATCTACCTATGGATTGAGTAAGATCCTTCAAGTAAGTTGTCATCGGTGCAAGCAATAAAAATTGCTCTCTAAATATGCATGACTTATTAGTGCGGAGAAAATAAGATTTATACAATCTTGTTAAGGAAGCAATAAAAGCGACGGACTGCATAATAAAGGTCCATACACAAGTGGCAATATAAAGTGACGTTCTTTCGTACTAAGATTTTGTGTATCCAACCCTAAAAGCGCATGACAACCTCTGCTTCCCTCTACGAAGGGCCTATCTTTTACTTTATGTTCCTACTTTATGCTTTTTACTTTACGCTTGAGTCAAGGTGACCTTCACCTTTCCCTTTTTCATTTTATCCTTTGGCAAGCTCCTCGTGTTTGAAAGATCATGATGTATATATCCAATTGGATGTTCGTTAGCATGGACTGCTATTGTTGACATCACCTAAAGGGGAATATGTTGGGAGGCAACACAATAAGCCCCTATCTTTCTCAGTGTCCGGCTGAAACTCTATAACCACAAGTATTGCATGGGTGTTAGCAATTGTAGAAGATTATATGATAGTTGAGTATGTGGACTTGCTGAAAAGCTCTATTATTGACTCTTTGTGATGTTACGACAAATTGCAATTGCTTAAATGACTGAGATTATAGTTTGTTAGCTTCAATGAATTTTCTGAACCATGCTTGACATTGTGAATTGATTGTTACTTGAGCATAAGAATTAATATGATAAAATCTATATATGTTGTTGTTATAAGAATGATCATGATGCCCTCATGTCCGTATTTTATTTTTATCGACACCTCTACCTCTAAACATGTGGACATATTTTTCGATTTCGGCTTCCGCTTGAGGACAAGCGAGGTCTAAGCTTGGGGGAGTTGATACGTCCATTTTGCATCATGCTTTTATATCAATATTTAGTGCATTATGGGCTGTTATTACACATTATATATCAATACTTATGGCTATTCTCTCCTATTTTGTAAGGTTTACCATGAAGAGGGGGAATGCCGGCAGCTGGAATTCTGGCTGAAAAGGGAGCAAACATTGGAAACCTATTCCGCACTGCTCCAAAAGACCTGAAACTCCACAAAACCTATTTTTGGATTTAATAAGAATTATTGAGCGGAAGAAATACCTCAGGGGGCCCACACCCTGTCCAGGAGGGTGGGGGCGCGCCCACCCCTACTGGGCGCGCCCCTATCTCCTGGGCCCCCTGGTGGCCTCCCGGTGTCCCTCTTCTGCTATATGAAGGGTTTTATCCTAGAAAAAATCATGGGCAAGCTTACGAGACGAAACTCCGCCGCCACGAGGATGGAACCTTGGCGGAACCAATCTAGAGCTCCGGCAGAGCTGTTCTGCCGGGGACACTTCCCTCCGGGAGGGGGAAATCATCACCATCGTCATCACCAACGATCCTCTCATCGGGAGGGGTCAATCTCCATCAACATCTTCATCAACACCATCTCCTCTCCTCTCAAACCCTAGTTCATCTCTTGTATCCAAAACCACAAATTGGTACCTGTGGGTTGCTAGTAGTGTTGATTACTCCTTGTAGTTGATACTTATTGGTTTACTTGGTGAAAGATCATATGTCCAGATCCTTAATTCATATTATTACACCTCTGATTATGAACATGAATATGCTTTGTGAGTAGTTACGTTTGTTCCTGAGGACATGGGTGAAGTCTTGCTATTAGTAGTCATGTGAATTTGGTATTCGTTCGATATTTTGATAAGATGTGTGTTGTCTTTCTTCTAGTGGTGTTATGTGAACGTCGACTACATGACACTTCACCATTATTTGGGCCTAGAGGAAGGCATTGGGAAGTAATAAGTAGATGATGGGTTGCTAGAGTGACAGAAGCTTAAACCCTAGTTTATGCGTTGCTTCGTTAGGGGCTGATTTGGATCCATATGTTTCATGCTATGGTTAGGTTTACCTTAATACTTTTGTTGTAGTTGCGGATGCTTGCAATAGGGTTAATCATAAGTGGGATGCTTGTCAAGTAAGGGAAGTATCCAAGCACCGGTCCACCCACATATCAAATTATCAAAGTAACGAACGCGAATCATATGAGTGTGATGAAACTAGCTTGACGATAATTCCCATGTGTCCTCGGGAGCGCTTTTCTCATTATAAGAAATTGTCCAGGCTTGTCCTTTGCTACAAAAAGGATTGGTCCACCTTGCTGCACCTTATTTACTTTTATTATTTACTACTTGCTACAATTTATCTTATCACAAAACTGTCTATTACCTACAATTTCAGTGCTTGTAGAGAAAACCTTACTGAAAACCGCTTATCATTTCCTTCTGCTCCTCGTTGGGTTCGACACTCTTACTTATCGAAAGGACTACGATAGATCCCCTACACTTGTGGGTCATTAGTGGCCGATGGAAGGGTCCCGCTGTCCATCACCGCTGGGTCCAGTGAGTCCTCTGATAAGGACCGCTCGAGGCGGGACTGAGCCGGACTGCAAATGCATGATTGAAGCACGTTAAAACAATAAAGTAAAGAATCCGGATACGAATATGTGTCCAGACACTTACGACTTGGCGAGGGGTTCTCCCTTGGCTTCCACTCCCAGCTGCTGTTGTTGACGGTTGTGGAGCTGTCCGAAAAAGAAGCTTTCCCTTTCTTGGACACCTCGGCCTCCGGATGTGTGGAGGCCGTCCTCTTCTTTTTTTCCTGCAGGGGGAATGGATTTATTCCTCTTCCACCTCCTCATCGTCTTCGGTGACAGAGGAGTGAGCCTCGGCGTCTTCGGACGTCGCGTCCGAAGTACCCTTGCGGCGGAGACCACCTCTGGTCCCCTTGGCCTTCTTTTGGGCCTTCTTCTCCGGCACCTCATAAGGCGCCGGAAATAGCATCTTTGTTAGGAGCGAGGTTTCTTCGTCTTCGGGTAGCGGAGCCGGACAGTCAATCCGCTCCACTATCTCCGTCCAGTCCTGGAATAATTGGTGAGGAGACTTAGATGCTTACCTCGAATGTGCAAGTAAAGGGTACACCTTGAAAACATGAAAGAACTTACCGGATTTGCAGGGGGAGTTAGATCGTGCCCACGGTCCTCGTCTGTGGCCACGGCACCTCGTTGGCCTTGAAAAGCACCTTCTAGATATCTTCATGCGTTATGCCAAAGAGCTCTAGTAAGTTCTGGTGCTTGGTCGGGTCATACTCCCACAGATAGCAAGTTCGACGTTGGCACGGAAGAATCCGGCAGACGAGCATAACCAGGATCACGTTGACAAGCTTGACTTTCCTGATTATCATATTCTGGACGCTCATCTAGAGTGATGTCAGCTCGTCCGGAGAACCCCAGGTCAGGCCCTTCTCCGGATCGGAATTCAGGGGCCACCGCCCAGTTGGTTTTGCGCGGCTCGGTGATGTAGAACCACCCCGATTGCCACCCTTTTATGATCTCCACAAAGGAGCCTTTGGGCCAGGCGACATTGGGCATTTTTCCCACCATGGAGCCTCCACACTCCGCTTGTTGGCCACTCACCACCTTTGTCTTTACATTGAAGGTCTTCAGCCATAAGCCGAAGTGACGTGGGATGCGGAGGAAGGCCTCACACACGACAATAAATGCCGAGATGTTGAGGATGGAGTTGGGGGCCAAATCAAGGAAGCCTAGCCCATAATAAAACATTAGTCCACGGAGAAACGGGTGGAGAGGGAACCCTAGCCAGCGGACGAAGTGCGTAAGGAACACAACCCTCTCATGGGGTTCTGGGTGGGGACGATCTGTCCCTTGGACGGAAGTCGATGAACGATCTCCTTGGCCAAGTACCCGACTTCCCGGAGCTCCTTGATGCCTTCTTCTTGACGGAGGAGACCATCCACTTGCCTCCAGTCCCGGATCCGGACATGATTGGAGTGCTTCTTTGGTGGAGAAGGCGAGAGATTGGGCGTTGGAGCTCGAGAATGGATGGGCAGAGGAAGAAGAAGGCGTGGGTGAACGAGGATGAATCCTTATCCCCTTATAAAGACAGTAAAAGTCATGCGCCTCCCCCCTCGCCTTAAAATCCGCCTATTGTCCAAACGCCATGCAGATGGCACGGTTGGTTTACCCATGCCCGTATTGATGAGAATCCCATGATAAGGGGACACGATCTCTGCTTTGACAAGACGTGCCAGTGAAACCGCACCTCGAAATACGGAGCGGCAGGCTAAAAATGGTTCGAATAAAGACCGGGTAGTGGCGTGATGTCATGCTACAAAAAGTTGTCAGCGGATTGGACTCGTGAAGTATTATACTCTCTACGGTGGTGTGTGGTGCTTGTTTTGCAGAGTCAGACACGTTTTCTATGTTCGGAAGACTATGTTGGAGTATTCGGAGAAGGAACCCGCCTTGCAATGCCAAAGACAATCTGCGCGCCGGACTCATTGTCATTGAAGCCTGGTTCAGGGGCTACTGAGGGAGTCCGGGACTAAGGGGTCCTCGGACAGCCGGACTATGTACTTTGGCCGAACTGTTGGACTATGAAGATACAAAACAGAAGACTACGTCCCGTGTCCGGATGGGACTCTCCTTTGCGTGGAAGGCAAGCTTGGAGATTCAGATATGTAGGTTCCTTTCTCTGTAACCGACTTTGTACAACCCTAGTCCCCTCCGGTGTCTATATAAACCGGAGGGTTTAGACTTCTAGGGCTAGAGTCACAATCATAATCTCATAGGCTAGACTTCTAAGGTTTAGCCATTACGATCTCGTGGTAGATCAACTCTTGTAATACTCAGATTCATCAAGATCAATCAAGCAGTAAGTAGGGTATTACCTCCATAGAGAGGGCCCGAACCTGGGTAAACATCATGCCCCCCCCCCCCCGCTTCCTGTTACCATTAGCCTTAGACGCACAGTTCGGTACCCCCTACCCGAGATCCGCTGGTTTTGACACCGACACCCACCTCGGGTACTTTCTGGACTCCGTTTTTCTTCCGTTGTGCTTGTTCCCCAAGATAAAAAAATCTTTATATACCTCCCGAACATGTTGACCTCCGTATCACGGAGAAATCTCCTGTTTTCTTTTCTTGCCGTTTTCTATCAGATCCAATCCATCATGGCTGCTTCAAGCTCCTCCAAGGACAATTTCTTTGACAACGTCATCAACCCACATCTGCTGGAGGTGATGTAGCACCCTCAAGCTATCTAGATACGGGATGGGGTGCTGCACATCCTGATGTGCAAGGACCCATGGGGACTGAATCCGTGGAGGCCAGGCTTGAAGCTATGGAGCAGGACATCTTCAGGTGCAAGGGGATGGTGGAACGTGGACTTAATGCCAATCACCTCATGATCGCGGACTACACCTGTGATCTCAAGGTGGATGGCAAGTCCATAAAGGACATCATCTTCTCCCTCAACGAGCAAATCAACTTCCTCCATAGCCAGATTCACGACCTTCAAAGCCAAGTCTTTGAATATGAGGCAAGGTTTAAAGGTATGAGTTTGGCTGCCAGTTGCAGGATCCGAGAGACCCACTCTTCCTCCTATGATGGTGAGCCTCTCCCATGGAAACCCGAGGGAAAGAAGCCTTCTACTTCATCACCACCACCTCCTTCTTCACCACCAAAAGAAAATTGAGTATCGGGTATGGGCACTCCCCTTAGCTTTCGCCAAGCTTGGGGGAGGTGCCCCAATATCGTATCATCTCCCCTATCTTTTGCCTTTACTTTCTTAGTTCGATCCATGGTTATCTTTTTCTATTAGATGAATAAAAGTTTAGTTTAATCCTTTCTTTTTGTGAGTTTGCTTAGTGGTCAATCCTTGTAATCGTGTGCGAGATATATAATAAATTTTAGTTTGAGTTTTGCCTTCTTTACTCTCTTGTTTCAATAAAAAGAAAGGAAATAAAAGAAAAAGATTGTATGCTAATCTTATGGTAAGTGATGACACTACACAAGGATAAGTATAAGTAGAAAATGTTATTGTAGATTGACAAACATATCCCTTGAATGGGTCGTTAACAGGCCGAAACCACATCGGGCCGATATTGAGCCCAAATATATAGCGGGCTGTTAACGGGCTCAAACTGACGATGGGTTGCAATGGTGTCAAATCGTTAACGGGTCATTGACGGGCCGAATTGGCACATCTCGTATGGGCCATGGGATTAAATGGACCTGACACAAGTAGGCCTTATATGGGTCGGCCTGCTAATTTTTACTGGGCCAGCCTTTTTCACTGGAATGGGCCACTGTTGGGTCGTGCCATTTGTCGACCTATCATAGGTGCCTCCTGTCCAATGAGTGGATGACATCTGTCCCAATGGTGAGCCAACACGTGTTTCCTCCGGCCAATGAGAATTTTACACATGGAAAACCCCATTGGTCTGGGCTGTTAACGGGTTATCGGAACCGAAACCGGACCTGATAGCTTAACGGCGACCCGTTATGGTGTATGCCATGTGTCGGTACCCTTGACGAAAGCACTTTTGTGACGCGCCATTTATTGTCATGGAAGTGGACACTTCCGTGATGATAATTTTGCTAATTCATGGAACACTTCTACGATAGCACAAGTATGACTATCTTGATTCTGTCATAAAATCCTCATGGATGTACATGCATGACAGAAAACGTGACCTACTGTGACAAACACGTATCATCATGGAAGTGTATTTTTTTGTAGTGCAAGATCAGGACAAAGTACAAGAGATCAAGATCTTCAAAGGACCAACGTGCAGATCAACAGAACCAAGACCAAGCCAGAGAAGTAATAAACCACCAGGAGGAAAGCCTTCCTTGTCGGGCAGGCGAGCCTGGCGAGGACGGGGTCACCCCCGGACGAAGAACTCCAAGACACCCTGGCAGGTCCTACCGGGACCCACGGAGGCGGAGCCACCTCACCAAACCACTTCACCACGATGCACGCTGTTGATTAGTGCGGTGTCGAGCCGCAAAGTGACTAAGTGGTAACCATTTGCCACATGGCAGCCTCTTTCTACAAGAAACACCTGCAGACGACACCTGTCCTGCGACGTATCAAGCGAGCAGGCGCGAAGCTGGCAAAACAGCCCGGCAAGGCTTGCCGAGCACGCAACGTTGTGACATTGAGCGACACATTTAATGCGCTCTGTCAGCCTACAGAGTTAGGTATGATAGCACTATTTGTTATCTTATCAGTGCATAATGACTAATTTGCCACTATGATGATGTGACACTCCAAAAATTTTATTTGGTTTTCAGCAAAAACTTTGTGGTTTTTGAAAAGAGGCCATTTAAAATTTTCCAGAAAACCTTCCTCTTAAAAAACTTCCTTTTCTTTGGCAAGGTTTTTATATTTATTCAAACTATGGTGTTTGATCTTTTGAAACTTCTTCTCTGTTGGTTCCCTCTCAAATTTATTTTGGGAGTTTAATCTTTTTTTTCTCTTTTAAAAAGAAACTCTATGAAAATTTGGGATTTTCATATCTTGGAAACCACCCATGACTTTGTATTTTTGTCCATGTGGTAAAACCCCTCCAAAACCTCCCCTCCTCCTTGTAATCAACCTAAATTCTCTGTCCCAACTAATCCAAGCAAGTTTTGGATTTTATTCTAATTTTCTTTCCCCTCAAATCTTTTCTGCAAATTATTTGGAGCCTGAGAGATTTTCAAAGCAAGTACCCTTTTGCATTTGAGTTTTGACCTCAAACCAACTCTCCTGGATAGTCCTTTGTACCCACAACCCAGAACCATCTTGATCCACTCCTTCTCTTTTCAAATTTTTCAAAATTCAGTCTCTGCAAGTTTGGACTAGATTTGCCAAATTTGGTAAAATTCATACCTACACTTCTCCAAAAATTCCACCAAAATTCAGGCAACCTACTGGAGCAATGAGTAGCCACTCCACCAAGTTTAAGCTCAAGGAAAAATCCCTACATGCCTAGATCATTCTGTCGAACACTTGGCGTGCACTGTTGCTATTCATATTGAGAAAAATTCAGTTTTCAGTGTCGTTTTCGTCCGTCAGTTTCAATCACGCGTAGACAGTGCGCTTGGCACGTTGCACGCGGCTTCTTCTCCCTGGCCAGCACCCCCGCACGCGCGCTTGGCGTCTTCCCGGCGTCGGTGGCGCCCTTGGCCGCCCGCGCCGGCGTGTCTTGCGGCGGCCGAACCCCCGTAGCAGCCGACAGGGGACGGAACGGCGGCTCAACGCCGTTCGGCACCGCCCAACGCCCCTCTGCTCTCCGCGTGGCCTCATGCATGCCAGCGCACGCTCGTGGCACCGTCGCCGTGGCCCGGCAAGCACGGAACGTGCTCCCTGCCGCCGACGGGCCCGCGCCGCCCCGTTCTGTCGAACTCGCCCATAGCACCAAATCCCAGCCCGATTAGCACCTAAATAGAACCGGTGGACCTCAACGACGACGCCCAACTCCCTAATCACCCCCGACCAAGCCCTGCGCCGCCGTAACCTTCACCGGAGATCCCCGTTCACGGCCACCGCCTCGGACCGCCTATAAAAAGGGCCCCCGAGCTCACCCTCGAGCACGCACCACCTCTACACCTCACCAAAGCCCCGCCAGGCCACTAGGAGGACCTCGAGGAGGTCTCCTCCCCCAACTCCGGCCGCCCCGACCTGCCTCGGCCTCCACCTCGATTCGCTCCGGTGAGGTCGTCCCCGGCGCCCAAATCTTGTCTATAGCCTCCTCTAGCACCCAGTAAGCTAACGCTAGCATCGATTTGTCCTTCGCAGCTCTCTCCGACGAGTCCCTCGACCACCCGAGCCGCCGTCTGCCGGAGCAGGGCTTGCCGCCGACATGGTACTCGCCGGCGACCACCACCACCACCAACCGACGCGGAAAGGTGCCCTGAACACGGAGGTACCCTCCGATCCCCGTGCCTCGCCGTGGATCGCCGCCGGCGACCACCGCGTCTCTCGAGCACCGGCGAAATCTGCTGCCCCATTCGTATATTCAAACCTGACAGGCGGGACCCACCGTCAGCCTCTCTATCATTTCTAAATGAATCATTTTCTGAAAACGCCTTCGGGCAAAATACGTTTTCCCCGCTGGGCTGGCGTAGTTGCTACTGAAACGTTTTCTGTTTTTATAAGCTAGCCCCTGGAAACTTTCTGTTTCATTACAGATGAGTCCCTGGACAAAAACCTTTATAACTTTTAAACAGAATAGTATTTTTGATTGATTCTTTTTCTGTCCTCTTCAGATTTTTGTCTAGTTTTTATCAGATTTATTTGAAAAATATTTGGAATACTTTTTGTGCACCTCTTGGTATTTACGATAGCGCATACATTTTCTTTATACCGTAGATACTGAAGGAGGTGACGGAGCCGCGAACTTCACCGAGCTAGGCTCCGACTACTCTGAACTAGGCAAGCATGTTTGAACTTTTGATATGATGATTGTTTTGGCATGTTTGCATTAAGTAGTTTATGGCATGTTGATGAACATACCGATGAATGTCCTATTACCTGAGACGATGAGGCAAGTGAGTTTCGAAAATCCATGAGTGGATGGATGTGAGTATGCATGGCCATGTGTTGGCATGAGGATGGGTAAGATGGCAGTGTTGTAGCATGCCAGGCTTATGCCAGACTATGTGACTTCAATGTCAACTCGTATCATTCCAGTTCCTCCCATTATTCCTTCCTTGTACTACCACATGTTTTCCGCAAGGAATATGGCTTAGTAAGTTGTAAACCGCTTTCCTGGTACACACCAAAAAGGAGAGGCCGTGATGATGGTTCCATGGCCCTGGATTAAAGCCAGTCATCCGGTCAGGGGGCATGGGTGTTTCCGGTTGGGACCGAGAGGGGGGGCACCCCTTAGAGCGCGCGTATATAAATTTGATCCCATGCTATTCGAGATTGTGATCTCCCCGTCTCAAAAGTTTTTCTTGGACGATGTCTAGGGTGATTCCTAGCATCGAGAGGTAGGATGTGTGTGTACTGGTTAGCTGTGTTTTCTTCCGAAATACCGTAAACGGAACTAGTCCTTCGTGACTACGGAAATCCATTGGCTGTGGGAAAAATTTTGTACAAACTCTGCAGAGTCATATATCCCTTCGAATCATCTATTCCATGTCCAAGTTCGATATTAACTTATCTTGACCAAATGTCAGTTTTGATGACAGAGACTCCGGTGAACCGCATGAGTGCTAAGTCCGGTTAAATGATTATTCCTGTGGATGGACTAACCCGTTTATTCTCATGAATTGAATATTTATTATGAGCATTATTTCCTTGCGAATAAAAGCCCTTTATGTGGTGTCGCTAAGACGCCCGACTGCGGCATTTCTTTTAAAGCTCTTTCTGTGATGTCGCCCCGACGTCCGACTGTGGCATTTCTTTTAAAGCCCTTTATGTGGTGTCACTAAGACGCCCGACTGTGGTATTTCTATTAAAGCCCTTTCTGTGATGTCGCCCCGACGTCCGACTGTGGCATTTCTTTTAAAGCCCTTTATGTGGTGTCGCTAAGACGCCCGACTGTGGTATTTCTTTTAAAGCCCTTTCTGTGATGTCGCCCCGACGTCCGACTGTGGCATTTCTTTTAAAGCCATTTATGTGGTGTCGCTAAGACGCCCGACTGTGGTATTTCTTTTAAAGCCCTTTCTGTGATGTCGCCCCGATGTCCGACTGTGGCATTTCTTTTAAAAGCCCTTTATGTGGTGTCGCTAAGACGCCCAACTGTGGCATCATTTCCTTATATTTATTTGTTCACCTTTCGAGGCGTCGCTTCAGACACCCGATCGGTCTTCATTTATGTTTTGTGGGATTTCAGGCGGACTACCGCCGTTTCCCTTTTACTTACCTCGTTATGCTAATTTTTGAATGTACATTGGTGAATTAATCATGACGCATTCATGCATGCATTTGTTATATCTTACGTCCGAACTGTCTTGCGAGTACTTTCAAAGTACTCACTGGCTTGTTGATTTAGCCAGATGCTGACGAAGGCGATCTCATGGATGAAGAATTTGATAGCGAGTCTGACGCCTAGAGGAGTCCCAGTCAGTCTCGTACGACCCTGGATTTGGTCACTGTATTATATCCGCTTTCGCTACCAAATAAATTCATCGAGCCTCACCTCGACGCTCGATGAGATGACAGTTTTAGAGACTTGTATCTCTCTCCCCGCTGTGTTTCTCCACCACCGCCCTATCCTCAAGTCAGTAGTATGCCTCCACACCAATGTGTCATGTCCGCCATTATGTATATTTATTGGCGTGCTTGTAATAATTTGGTTGAGAAACCGTAGTTCGACCCTGTAATATATTTTATGCTACTGGCTTATTGTATCAAGAATTTGTCTACCAGTGAGGAGGATTTCTCTCATACTGGACTCAAAAGATTGGTTTCTCAATAAATATTTTTATTGGAAAACCGGTCGTGACAGATGACCCCTTAGTCTATAAAAGGAGGCCCAAGGCAACCTTAGAAAGTGTTGGACCCTGTTTTAGTGAATCCACCCCCTGACATTTCATACGCTAGTAGCCGTTTCGCCCTGAGGCAACCCTGCCGGGCAAACACGCTACGACCACCACCATTTTTCCACCATCAATCCAACAAAGCAGGAGTAGGGTTTTACGCCTCATGGCGGCCCGAACCTGGGTAAAATTGCCCATGTGATTTCTGCCGTGCTGCCCCACGCTCCTCTGCTCTTTGTGCAACGTGCCATCCCCCCGCCGAACCAGCAAGGGACCCTTGGTCCCATAGGTGATAGTGATTTCCCGCGACAACAGTTAAGTTCAAAGATGAGCGACTGGTGTATTTTACATCTAGCACTTTGTGGTTATGTATTTTACGTCATCTATTGGAGATGTTATTAGAATTCCACTTAGGTTAACGTTGTGTCTCTTGTCCTGCTTCAGCCTCGTCGTCGTACAGCTCACCGCAGCTGCTCCAATGATGAAACCCTCCATCACAGTGGAGCATTACCCCCGGGCTCCATCTCCAGGTGCCTAAGATATTCTTCCCCTCCTCCGATAGCCAAATCACCCGGAGCATCCTCACCGACCAACCCAATCACACTGAGATCGACATGGCTTCGCCAAAGAGGTTGTACACTCGTTGCATCTCTTTTTACTCTACATGTTATATATATTGTCCACTGAGCACACGTAGTAATGTGAAATATGATTAGTTTCTCCTACTATATGACAAGCAGTGAGGTACCACGCAACTTAGCTATCTGTGATGGACTCTCTTGAACGCCATCATTATTTATCTCTACGTGTTTGAGTTGTGCATTCGTAGATGGGCCTGTAAGTTGAGCTAGTAGGGCAGTGGCCTGGGTCCAAAGTAGTAGAAGTATTACAAAAACATTTTTTGAGTGTAGGCTTTTCCCTACTCAAGCATGCTGATAAGTCCATTTTGCATCATGCTTTGATATTGTTATTTATTGCATTATGGGCTGTTATTACACATTATGTCACAGTACTTATGCCTTTTCTCTCATATTTTACAAGGTTTACATGAAGAGGGAGAATGCCGGCAGCTGGAATTCTGGGCTGGATAAGGAGCAAATATAAGAGACCTATTCTGCACAACTCCAAAAGTCCTGAAACTTCACGGAGGCACGTTTTGGAATTAATAAAAATACTGGCAAAAGTATCAACCAGAGAGGGCCCACACCCTGGCCATGAGGGTGGGGGGCACGCCCCCCTGTCTCGTGGGCCCCCTGGCGGGCCTCCAGTGCCCATCTTTTGCTATATGAAGTCTTTCGACCTGGAAAAAATCAGAAGGAAGCTTTCGGGAGAAGCGTCGCAGTCTCGAGGCGGAACCTTGGCGGAACCAATCTAGGGCTCCGGTGGAGCTGTTCTGCGGGGGAAATATCCCTCCGGGAGGGGGAAATTGTCACCATCGTCATCACCATTGATCCTCTCATCGGGAGGGGGTCAATATCCATCAACATCTTCACCAGCACCATCTCCTCTCAAACCCTAGTTCATCTCTTGTATCCGGTCTTTGTCTCAAAAATTCAGATTGGTACTTGTGGGTTGCTAGTAGTGTTGATTACTCCTTGTAGTTGATGCTAGTTGGTTTATTCAGCGGAAGATTATATGTTTAGATCCTTAATGCATATTAATACCCCTCTGATTATGAACATGAATACAATTTGTGAGTAGTTATGTTTGTTCCTGAGGACATGGGAGAAGTCTTGCTATAAGTAGTCATGTGAATTTGGTATTCGTTCGATATTTTTATAAGATGTATGTCGTCTTTCCTCTAGTGGTGTTATGTGAACATCGACTACATGACACTTCACCATTATTTGGGCCTAAGGGAAGGCATTGGGAAGTAATAAGTAGATGATGGGTTGCTAGAGTGACAGAAGCTTAAACCCTAGTTTATGCGTTGCTTCGTAAGGGGCTGATTTGGATCCATATGTTTCATGCTATGGTTAGGTTTACCTTAATTCTTCTTTCATAGTTGCGGATGCTTGCGAG
The DNA here is from genome assembly GCF_018294505.1 of Triticum aestivum. Taxonomy (NCBI): domain Eukaryota; kingdom Viridiplantae; phylum Streptophyta; class Magnoliopsida; order Poales; family Poaceae; genus Triticum; species Triticum aestivum. The sequence goes on along the minus strand of NC_057807.1, from coordinate 330,786,631 downwards.
AGTAGTTAATCATAACTGCGATGCTTGTCCAAGGAAGGGCAGTACCCAAGCACTGGTCCACCCACATATCAAATTATCAAAGTAACGAACGTGAATGATATGAGCGTGATGAAAACTAGCTTGTCGATAATTCCCATGTGTCCTCGGGAGCGTTTTCCTTTATATAAGAGTTTCTCCGGGCTTGTCCTTTGCTACAAAAAGGATTGGGCCACCTTGTTGCACCTTATTTACTTTTATTGCTTGTTACCCGTTACAAATTACCTTATCACAAAACTATCTGTTACCGATAATTTCAGTGCTTGCAGAGAATACCTTACTGAAAACCGCTTGTCATTTCCTTCTGCTCCTCGTTGGGTTCGACACTCTTATCAAAAGGACTACGATAGATCCCCTATACTTGTGGGTCTTCAAGACTCTTTTCTGGCGCCGTTGTCGAGGAGTGAAGCGCCTTTGGTAAGTGGAAATTGGTAAGGAAAAATTTACATAGTGTGCTGAAATTTACTGTCACTTGTTACTATGGAAAGTAATCCTTTAAGGGGCTTGTTCGGGGTATCTTCACCCTGAACAGTAGAGAAGAGAGTTGCTCCTCAACCTACTGAATCTACTGAAAATGTTTACTTTGAAATTCCTTCGGGTATGATAGAGAAACTGCTAGCTAATCCCTTTACAGGAGATGGAACATTGCATCCCGATTTGAACCTAATCTATGTGGATGAAGTTTGTGGATTATTTAAGCTTGCAGGTATGCCCGAGGATGTTATCAAGAAGAAGTTCTTCCCTTTATCCTTGAAGGGAGAGGCATTGACATGGTTTAGGCTATGTGATGATATGGGATCATGGAACTAAATCGATTGAAATTGATATTTCATTAGAAGTTTTATCCTATGCATCAGGTTCATCGTGATCATAATTATATATATAATTTTTGGCCTCACGAAGGAGAAAGCATCGCTCAAGCTTGGAGAGGCTTAAGTCAATGTTATATTCATGCCCCAATCATGAGCTCTCAAGAGAAATTATTATTCAAAGTTTATGCTCGGCTTTCTCTCAACAATCGCTCCATGCTTGATACTTCTTGTACTGGTTCTTTTATGATGAAGACTATTGATACGTCTTGAGCTTGCGTTGGTTTTCCTTGAAGAGGAAAGGGTGATGCAGCACAGTAGCGTAAGTATTTCCCTCAGTTTTTGAGAACCAAGGTATCAATCCAGTAGGAGGCTCCTCAACAAGTCCCACGAACCTACACAAACAAACAAAGAATTCGCAACCAACGCGACAAAGGGGTTGTCAATCCCTTCACGGCCACTTGCGAAAGCGAGATCTGATAGAGATAATATGATAAGATAAATATATTTTTGGTATTTTATAATATAGATGCAGAAAATAAAGATGCAAATAAAAGTAGATTGGAAGCAAATATGATAAGAGATAGATCCGGGGGCCATAGGTTTCACTAGAGGCTTCTCTCAAGAGCATAAGTATTACGGTGGGTGAACAAATTACTGTCGAGCAATTGATAGAAAAGCGAATAATTATGAGACTATCTAGGCATGATCATGTATATAGGCATCACGTCCGCAACAGGTAAACCGACTCCTGCCTGCATCTACTACTATTACTCCACACATCGACCGCTATCCAGCATGCATTTAGAGTATTAAGTTCATAAGAACAAAGTAACGCATTAAGCAAGATGACATGATGTAGAGGGATAAACTCAAGAAATATGATATAAAACCCATCTTTTTATCCTCGATGGCAACAATACAATACATGTCTTGCAACCCTTTCTGTCACTGGGTAAGAACATCGCAAGATTGAACCCAAAGCTAAGCACTTCTCCCATGCAAGAAAGATCAATCTAGTAGGCCAAACCAAACCGATAATTTGAAGAGACATGCAAAGATAACTCAATCATATAAATTAATTCAGAGAAGATTCAATTATTATCCATAGATAAACTTGATCATAAACCCACAATTCATCGGATCTCGACAAACACACCACAAAAAGAGATTACATCGAATAGATCTCCACAAGAGGGGGAGAACATTGTATTGAGATCCAAAAAGAGAGAAGAAGCCAACTAGCTAATAACTATGGACCCAAAGGTCTGAGGTAAACTACTCACAACTCATCGGAGGGGCTATGGTGTTGATGTAGAAGCCCTCTGTGGTGGATTCCCCCTCCGGCAGAACGTCGGCGATGGCTCCAAGATGGGATCTCGCGGATACAGAAGGTTACGGCGGTGGAAATTGTGTTTAGGTTGCTCCCTGGATGTTTTCGGGGTCTGTAGGCTTATATAGGAGGAAGAAGTACGTCGGTGGCCGCTCGAGGGGCCCACGAGATAGGGGGCGCACCCTACCCTCTCGTGGCCGCCTTGGCTGCTTCTTGACTTGCACTCCAAGTCCTCTAGATCACGTTCGTTCCAAAAATCATGCTTCCGGAGGTTTCATTCCTTTTGGACTCCGTTTGATATTCCTTTCCTTCGAAATACTGAAATAGACAAAAAAACAGCAATACGGGTTGGGCCTCTGGTTAGTAGGTTAGTCCCAAAAATGATAATAATGTGTAAAATAAAGCCCATAAACATCCAAAACAGGTAATATAATAGCATGGAACAATCAAAAATTATAGATACATTGGAGACGTATCAACTATTGAATTCATATGGGATTTATTCGAAAGAATTAAACGCAACTCTGAAGATTGGGATCTCGACGGAGGTAAGGAGTCAGGTATGACACCTAAGTTTGATTGTGTTAAATCTTTTATGGATACCGATGTTTTCCGTGAATTTAGCACTAAATATGGACTTGACTCTGAGATAGTAGCTTCTTTCTGTAAATCATTGGCTACTCATGTCGATCTCCCTAAGGAGAAGTGGTTTAAATATCATCCTCCCATTGAAGTAAAAGTAGTTGAACCTATTAAATTTGAAGAAAAGACTATCACTTATAATGTTGATCCTATTGTTCCTACCGCTTATACTGAGAAACCACATTTCCGTGTTAGAATAAAGGATCATGCTAAAGCTTCAACTGTGGTTCGTAAGAGTAATACTAGAACACCTACACCCCCTAAGCAAATTAAAGTTGAACCTAGTATTGCTATGGTTAAAGATCTCTTGGCCGATAATATCGATGGGCATGTTATTTACTTCTGTGATGAAGCTGCTAGAATTGCTAGACCCGATACTAAAAATAAACATAGACCTGTTGTAGGCATACCTGTTATTTCCGTTAAAATAGGAGATCATTGCTATCATGGCTTTTGTGATATGGGTGCTAGTGCGAGTGAAATACCTCATTCTTTGTATGAATAAATTTTGCATGATATTGCACCTACTGAGTTAGAAGGTATTGATATTACAATTAAGCTTGCCAATAGAGATACTATTTCACTAGTTGGGATTGTTAGAGATGTTGAAGTCTTGTGTGGGAAAGTTAAATATCCTGCTGATTTTCTTGTTCTTGGTTCCCCACAAGATGACTTTTGTCCCATTATATTTGGTAGACCCTTCTTGAATACTGTTAATGCTAGGATAGATTGCGAAAAGGATATTGTTACGATTGGGTTAGGGGATATGTCTCATGACTTAAACTTTGCTAAATTTTGTAGACAACCCCGTGATAAAGAATTGCCTAGTAAGGATGAAATTATTGGTCTTGCTTCCATTGTCGTGCCTCCTAATGATCCTTTAGAACAATATTTGCTAGACCATGAAAATGATATGTTTATGAATGAAAGAAGGGAAATAGATGAAGTATTCTTTAAATAGAGACCTATTTTGAAACACAACTTGCCTATTGAAATCCTAGGGGATCATCCACCACCCAAGGGTGATCCCGTGTTTGAGCTTAAACCATTACCTTGATGAAAGAAGATATATCCTGTTATTATTAGTGCTAACCTTTCAGAGCAGGAAGCGGAGAAATTATTGAAAACTCTGAAGAAGCATCGTGCTGCTATTGGATATACTCTTGATGACCTTAAGGGCATTAGTGCCACTCTATGCCAACACAAGATAAAATTGGAGAAAGACGCTAAACCGATTGTTGATCACCAACGACGGTTAAATCCTAAGATGAAACAAGTGGTAAGAAAAGAAATACTAAAGCTTCTGGAGACAAGTATAATTTATCCCGTTGCTGATAGTCAGTGGGTAATTCCTGTCCATTGTGTCCCTAAGAAGGGAGGTATTACTGTTGTTCCTAATGATAAAGATGAATTTTTCCCACAAAGAATTGCTACAGGTTATAGGATGGTAATTGATTTCCGTAAATTAAATAAAGCTACTAGAAAAGATCATTACCCTTTACCTTTTATTGATCAAATGCTAGAAAGATTATCTAAACATACCCATTTTTGCTTTCTAGATGGTTATTTTGGTCTCTCTCAAATACCTGTGTCAAAAGAGGATCAAGATAAGACCACTTTTACTTGCCCTTTCGGTACCTTTGCTTATAGATGTATGCCTTTTGTTTTATGTAATGCACCTGCTACCTTTCAAAGATGCACGATAGCTATATTCTCTGATTTTTGTGAAAAGATTAGTGAGGTTTTCATGGGTGATTTTTCCGTATATGGAACTTCTTTTGATGATTGCTTGAGCAACCTTGATCGAGTTTTGCAGAGATGCAAAGAAACTAATTTTGTCTTGAATTGGGAGAAGTTCCACTTTATGGTTAATGAAGGTATTGTCTTGGGGCATAAAATTTCTGAAAGGGGTATTGAGGTTGATAAAGCTAAAGTTGACGCTATTGAAAAGATGACATATCCCAAGGACATTAAAGGTATAAGAAGTTTCCTTGGTCATGCCGGTTTTATAGGAGGTTCATTAAAGACTTCTCTAAAATTTCTAGGCCTCTGACTAACCTCTTACAAAAAGATATTCCTTTGTCTTTGACGATGATTGTGTAGAAGCATTTGAAATACTTAAGAAAGTTTTGATTTCTGCACCTATTGTTCAGCCACCTGATTGGAATTTACCCTTTGAAATTATGTGTGATGCTAGTGATTATGCTGTAGGTGTTGTTCTAGGACAAAGAGTTGATAAGAAACTAAATGTTATCCAATATGCTAGTAAAACTCTAGACAGTGCCCAGAGAAATTATGCTATTACTGAAAAAGAATTTTTAGCAGTTGTATTTGTTTGTGATAAGTTCAGACCTTACATTGTTGACTCTAAAGTAACCGTTCACACTGATCATGCTGCTATTAAATATCTTATGGAAAATAAAGATGCTAAACCTAGACTTATTAGATGGGTTCTTTTACTACAAGAATTTGATTCACATATTATTGATAGAAAGGGATCTGAGAACCCCGTTGCAGACAACTTGTCTAGGTTAGAAAATGTTCTTGATGACCCACTACCTATTGATGATAACTTTCCTGATGAACAATTAGCTATCATAAATGCTTCTCGTACTACTCCATGGTATGCTGATTATGCTAATTACATTGTTGCCAAATTTATACCACCTAGTTTCACATACCAGCAAAAGAAAAAGTTTTTCTATGATTTAAGACATTACTTCTGGGATGACCCACACCTTTATAAAGAAGGAGTAGATGGTGTTATTAGACGTTGTGTACCTGAGCATGAACAGGAACAGATCCTACGCAAGTGTCACTCCGAGGCTTATGGAGGACACCACGCTGGAGATAGAACTACACATAAGGTATTGCAATCCAGTTTTTATTGGCCTACTCTCTTCAAAGATGCTCATAAGTTTGTCTTGTCTTGTGATGAATGTCAAAGAATCGGTAATATTAGTAGATGTCAAGAAATGCCTATGAATTATTCACTTGTTATTGAACCATTTGATGTTTGGGGCTTTGATTATATGGGACCGTTCCCTTCCTCTAATGGGTATACACATATTTTAGTTGCTGTTGATTACATTACTAAGTGGGTAGAAGCTATTCCAACTAGTAGTGCTGATCATAACACCTCTATTAAGATGCTCAAAGAAGTTATTGTTCTGAGGTTTGGAGTCCTTAGATACTTAATGACTGATGGTGGTTCACATTTTATTCATGGTGCTTTCCGTAAAATGCTTGCTAAATATGATGTTAATCATGGAATTGCATCTCCATATCACCCACAGTCTAGTGTCCAAGTAGAACTGAGTAATAGAGAGCTCAAATTAATTTTGCAAAAGACTGTTAATAGATCTAGAAAGAATTGGTCCAAGAAACTTGATGATGCATTATGGGCCTATAGAACTGCATATAAAAATCCTATGGGCATGTCTCCTTATAAAATGTTTTATGGGAAAGCTTGTCACTTACATCTCGAACTAGAACGTAAGGCGTATTGGGCCATTAAAGAGATCAATTATGATTTCAAACTTGCCGGTGAAGAGGTTATTTGACATTAGCTCACTTGATGAATGGAGAACTCAAGCCTATGAGAATGCCAAACTGTTTAAAGAAAAAGTCAAACGATGGCATGACAAAAGGATACAAAAGCGTGAGTTTAATGTAGGTGATTATGTTTTGCTATACAACTCTCGTTTAAGATTTTTTGCAGCAAAACTTCTCTCTAAATGGGAAGGCCCTTATGTTATCGAGGAGGTCTATCGTTCTGGTGCCATAAAAATTAACAACTTCGAAGGCACAAATCCAAAGGTTGTGAACAGTAAAAGGACCAAACATTATATCTGAGGTAATCCCATAAATGTTGAAACCAATGTTATTGAAACCATAACCCCCGAGGAATACATAAGGGACATTTTGCATAACGTTTCAGACTCCGAAAAGGAATAGGTATGTGGTACGGTAAGTAAACCGATTCCAAAACAGTTCTAATAACAAATTTTCTCTGTTTTGGAATATTTAAAAAATTAGGAAAATAAGAAGTAGTCCAAAAGAGACTTGAGGCATCCATGAGGGTAGAGGGAGCGCCCTACCCCTTGCCTCGTGGGCACCTCGTGTGCTCTCCGGACTCCATTTTCTTGCACGATACTTCGTTTGGTCGGTAAAAATTCATTATATAATCTCCCAAAGGTTTTGACCACCGTATCCCGTAAATATCATTTGTTTTTTCTTTGAATTGTTTCTGCCGCAGATTAGAGCAGGATGTCTTATCAAGAGTCAGTCGGGGAGAGTCGTGTGTTTCATCCGACACCGGGACCAGGAGGAAACATCGATGCTGGCCACTTTGGGCCATCAACGGAGGAAGAGATGGAGGCCGACTTGAAGAGGATAAATGCCATGGAGGAGGATCAAGAAGTTACTTCTCGTTTCCGAGCCGAATTCACGATGGGGGAACTACAGAGCTCAGCTATTCCAAACTTGGTCATCCCTTCCAATGTTAGATTTCTTTCCTATGAGAATACGAAAAAGAGTGTTACTTGTTCTCCCGCAGTTATGCAACATCCTTGGGTGAAAGAAGCTCTAGCCGTCACGGGTAAGCTCCGTAAGGAAATAATGGACCTTAGGCAGCAAGTCAATAAGCTTGAGGAAGAGAATCGTATCCTGAGAGGCATCATCGCCAAGAATATCACATCACCACCTCCGAAGAAAGAGACATAATCACATGGGTATGGGCACTCCCCTTGGCAACTGCCAAGCTTGGGGGAGGTTCCCTGGTATCGTATCACCATCACACACCTATCTTTACCGTTTTTCTTAGTTCGATCCTTTTGGTAATATTTTGATTTAATAGAATAAAGTTTTAGTGTGACCTAGTTGTGAGCTTTGCTTTATGGTCCTTCTATGTAATCGAGTCCTTGAGCTATATATAATAAAGATTAGTCTTGAGTCGAGGGCTTGGTTATCTTGCTATGACCTTTAGGGAATAATTAGAAAAAAGAAAGAATAAAAAGAATTAAAGAGATCATACTAATCTTATGGAGAGTAATGACTTCACATATAAAGATTATGATGAATAAAGATTGTTGAGAGTTGACAAACATACTTTTGGTCATCGTTGCAATTAATAGGAAGTAATAAAGAAGAGAGGTTTTCACATATAAATATACTATCTTGGACATCTTTTATGACTGTGAGCACTCATTAAAATATGACATGCTAAAAAGTTGATGTTGGACAAGGAAGACAACGTAATGGGTTATGTTTTCTTACATCCGAAATAAAGTATATTGTCATGGATCATCCAACATGTTGAGCTTGCCTTTCCAACGCTAGCCAAATTATTTGCACCAAGTAGAGATACTACTTGTGCTTCCAAATATCCTTAAACCTAGTTTGCCATGAGAGTCCACCATATCTACCTATGGATTGAGAAAGATTTTTCAAGTAAGTTGTCATTGTCACAAGCAATAAAAATGGTTGTTTATATATGTATGATTTATTAGTGTGGAGAAATAAGCTTTATACGATCTTGCGATATGGAAGTAATAAAAGCGGCGGACTGCATAATAAAGGTCCATATCACAAGTGGCAATATAAAGTGGCGTTCTTTCGCATTAAGTTTTTGTGCATCCAACCATAAAAGCACATGCAACATCTGCTTCCCTCTGCGAAGGGCCGATCTTTTATTTTTGTCTTATGCCTTATGCAAGAGTCATGGTGATCTTCACCTTTCTTTTTTACATTTATTCCTTTGGCAAGCACATTGTGTTGGAAATATCCTGATACATATATCCAATTGGATGTCATCATGAACTATTATTGTTGACATTACCCTTGAGGTAAAAAGTTGCGAGGCAACACTATAAGCCCCTATCTTTCTCTGTGTCCGATTAACACTCCATACCCATAAGTATTGCATGAGTGTTAGCAATTGTGAAAGACTAAATGATAGTTGAGTATGTGGACTTGCTGAAAAGCTCTTTCCGATGTTATGATAAATTGCAATTGCTTCAATGACCGAGATTATAGTTTGTTAGTTTTCAATGAAGTTTCTGATTCATACTTGACACTATGAGTAGATTGTTACTTTAACATAAGAAGTCATATATTATATATATTTTTTTGTTTCAACAATGATCATGATGCCCTCATGTCCGTATTTTATTTTATCGACACCTCCATCTCTAAAACATGTGGACATATTTTTCGATTTTGGCTTTCGCTTGAGGACAAGCGAGGTCTAACCTTGGGGGAGTTGATACGTCCATTTTGCATCATGCTTTGATATTGATATTTATTGCACTATGGGATGTTATTACAAATTATGTCACAATACTTATGCCCTTTCTCTCTTTTTTACAAGGTTTGCATGAAGAGGGAGAATGCCGGCAACTGGTATTCTGGGCTGGAAAGGAGCAAATATTAGAGACCTATTCTGCACAACTCCAAAAGTCCTAAAACTTCACGGAGGCACATTTTGGAATTAATAAAAATACTGGCAAAAGAATCAACCAGAGGGGTCCCACACCCTGGCCACAAGGGTGGGGGCACGCCCTACCCCCCTAGGTGCGCCCCCTGTCTCGTGGGCCCCTGGCATGCCTCCAGTGCCCATATTTTGTTATATGAAGTCTTTCACCCTGAAAAAAATCAGAAGGAAGCTTTCAGGAGAAGCGCCGCCGTCTTGAGGCGGAACCTTGGCGGAACCAATCTAGGGCTCCGGTGAAGTTGTTCTCCCGGGGAAATATCCCACCGGGAGGGGGAAATCGTCACCATCAATCCTCTCATCGGGAGGGGTCAATCTCCATCAACATCTTCACCAGCACCATCTCCTCTCAAACCCTAGTTCATCTCTTGTATCCGATCTTTGTCTCAAAACCTCAGATTGGTACATGTGGGTTGCAGTAGTGTTGATTACTCCTTGTAGTTGATGCTAGTTGGTTTATTCGGTGGACGATTATATGTTCAGATCCTTAATGCATATTAATACCCCTCTTATTATGAACATGAATATGATTTGTGAGTAGTTACGTTTGTTCCTGAGGACATGGGAGAAGTCTTGCTATAAGTAGTCATGTGAATTTGGTATTCGTTCGATATTTTGATAAGATGTATGTTTTCTTTCCTCTAGTGGTGTTATGTGAACGTCGACTACATGACACTTCACCATTATTTGTGCCTAGGGGAAGGCATTGGGAAGTAATAAGTAGATGATGGGTTGCTAGAGTGACAGAATCTTAAACCCTAGTTTATGCGTTGCTTCGTAAGGGGCTGATTTGGATCCATATGTTTCATGCTATGGTTAGGTTTACCTTAATTCTTCTTTCGTAGTTGCGGATGCTTGCGAGAGTAGTTAATCATAAGTGGGATGCTTGTCCAAGGAAGGGCAGCACCCAAGCACCAGTCCACCCACATATCAAATTATCAAAGTAACGAACGCAAATCATATGAGCGTGATGAAAACTAGCTTGATGATAATTCCCATGTGTCCTCGGGAGCATTTTCCTTTATATAAGAGTTTGTCCAGGATTGTCCTTTGCTACAAAAAGGATTGGGCCACCTTGTTGCACCTTATTTACTTTTATTGCTTGTTACCCATTACAAATTACCTTATCACAAAACTATCTGTTACCGATAATTTCAGTGCTTGCAGAGAATACCTTTCTGAAAACCGCTTGTCATTTCCTTCTGCTCCTCATTGGGTTCGACACTCTTACTTATCGAAAGGACTATGATAGATCCCCTATACTTGTGGGTCATCACCTGCCTACTAGAATCGCCAGTGCTTGAAAAGAAAAGTGAAGGAGAAACATAGGAATTGGAAAGTTTCCTATGGTACTACTATTCATGCATTTGGTTCAAAGGAATGGAGCAAAGGAAAACTGTAAGATTTGTTCCTTTAGTGTCTCCTTAAAAGAAAAACCGTAGGAATTTTAATATCCACTTGTCCTCCTTTTCAAATTCCTATTCATGAAGCACAAGACTAAGAGATGGTAGCATAATAGCATTATAACCGTACATTTTCTTGTGGTTTGACTTAATCTCATCATGCTTCTTTGCATCATGTGATCTTCCAATTCTTGTGAACCAAACACCAAGATTGGCAGAAATCCTGTGTTTTGAAATTCTCTATTTTGCACGTGCATTCCTATCCTACTATTGTGTATTTCCTATCCATGTGTTGTTAGAATCCTCCAATTCAAACGAGCGCTTACATAATTACTTCTCTTACAGATAGTTGTCAAAGAAAACCTCGTGTGGTTTGTCCCGCTCCTACTGCGACATCGTCCACCCCAGCTCAGCTGCTCCAACGACAGAAGGTTCCACCATAGTAGGGATCCGGCCTCCAAACTGTCTTTCGCCACCTCAGATCTTCTTCCCCGCCGCCGGCAGCAAGGACTACTGCATTACCATCATCAACCGAGCAGATGACCTCGAGGACTACATGGGTCTGCAAGAGAGGTCGCAATCTTTCGGTTCGGCTTACGTTATGCATCGCTTAATATTACATGCTACTTTATCGTCCTGTTCACCGAATAGACTCTAAGTCAGCTCCAAACTAATGCTCAAACTTGAGTTTTTAAATGGTTGTGGGGTACATATCGGGGCCGCAATCAATAGTATCTATCTACTATCTGGTCAATCTTTGGTGTCTAGTATGAGTTTCATGTTGGGTGGGAAACAAACAGTAAAGAGGCCATTATCTGTATTTTTAACTGAAGCCATTATCTGCCTGCTATCATTGGTTTTGGGTCTATCCACATGTTGCTACCATCACTCTGGATTTCTGCATGCACTCCTTACATAATCTCACTATGTTTATTCCTACGCATGTTAGTTATTGTACACAATGGAACTGAACATGTAGAGCAAAAGAGATGAGCCTTGCGTGGCAATAAAATTTCTTGCAGACGTTGCTCCATGGTGGGCGCAAAGGCAGCCCCGACTCCACCCATTTCGGATTGTAATCAAGAGGAAGATAGCTGTTCTGAGGGGGATTCAATAGGATAAGAATACTCCTATTTACCCCCTGAGGTTGTTGCTCTAACTCGGCATGCTGATGTTGGTAATATCATGCATATGGTGCCTTGCATTGCTTACTTTATACATCAAATATGTCATCGGGTTAGTTTAGACATGCTTTGTGTGAATGGCATCTGTTTAATTTCTTTATCGTATAGGTGAATTATGCAACACCATCTTGTTTAGTCAGGCATCATATATGTGAATTTTGTTGGAAATATGCCCTAGAGGCAATAATAAAAGTATTATTATTATATTTCCTTGTTCATGATAATTGTCTTTTATTCATGCTATAACTGTATTATCCGGAAATCGTAATACACGTGTGAATACATAGACCACAATATGTCCCTAGTGAGCCTCTAGTTGACTAGCTCGTTGTGATCAACAGATAGTCATGGTTTCCTGGCTATGGACATTGGATGTCGTTGATAACGGGATCACATCATTAGGAGAATGATGTGATGGACAAGACCCAATCCTAAGACTAGCACAAAAGATCGTGTAGTTCATTTGCTAGAGCTTTGCCAATGTCAAGTATCTCTTCCTTCGACCATGAGAGCGTGTAACTCCTGGATACCGTAGGAGTGCTTTGGGTGTATCAAACGTCACAACGTAACTGGGTGACTATAAAGGTGCACTACAGGTATCTCCGAAAGTATCTATTGTTTTATGCGGATCGAGACTGGGATTTGTCACTCCGTGTAAACGGAGAGGTATCTCTGGGCCCACTCGGTAGGACATCATCATATGCGCAATGTGACCAAGGAGTTGATCACGGGATGATGTGTTACGGAACGAGTAAAGTGACTTGCCGGTAACGAGATTGAACAAGGTATTGGATACCGACGATCGAATCTCGGGCAAGTAACATACCGATAGACAAAGGGAATTGAATACGGGATTGATTAAGTCCTTGACATCGTGGTTCATCCGATGAGATCATCGTGGAACATGTGGGAGCCATCATGGGTATCCAGATCCCGCTGTTGGTTATTGACCGGAGAACGTCTCGGTCATGTCTACATGTCTCCCGAACCCGTAGGGTCTACACACTTAAGGTTCGATGACGCTAGGGTTATAAAGGAAGTTTGTATGTGGTTACCGAATTTTGTTCGGAGTCCCGGATGAGATCCCTGGACATCACGAGGAGTTCCGGAATGGTCCGGAGGTAAAGATTTATATATGGGAAGTCCTATTTTGGCCACCGGAAAATGTTCGGGATTTTTCGGTATTGTACCGGGAAGGTTCTAGAAGGTTCCAGAGTGGGGCCCACCTGCATGGGGGACCCACATGGACGTGGGTAGTGGGGGCAAGGCCCCACACCCCTGGTCAAGGCGCACCAAGATCCCCCCTTAGAAGGAATAAGATCATATCCCGAAGGGATAAGATCAAGATCCCTAAAAAAGGGGGATAACAATCGGTGGGGAAGGAAATAATGAGATTTCTTTCCTCCCACCTTGGCCAACGCCCCAATGGACTTGGAGGGCAAGAAACCAGCCCCTCCACCCCTATATATAGTGGGGAGGCGCATGGGAGCTATACACGAAGTTCTGGCGCAGCCCTCCCCCTCTCCCAAGTACTCCTCTTCTCCCGTGGTGCTTGGCGAAGCCCTGCAGGATTGCCACGCTCCTCCACCACCACCATGCCATTGTGCTGCTGCTGGATGGAGTCTTCCTCAACCTCTCCCTCTCTCCTTGCTGGATCAAGGCATGGGATACGTCACCAGGCTGTACGTGTGTTGAACGCGGAGGTGCCGTGCGTTCGGCACTTGATCATCGGTGATTTGAATCACGACGAGTACGACTTCATCAGCCCCGTTCACTTGAACGCTTCCGCTTAGCGATCTACAAGGGTATGTAGATGCACTCTCCTTCTACTCGTAGCTGGTTTCTCCATAGATAGATCTTGGTGACGCGTAGGAAAATTTGGAATTTCTGCTACGTTCCCCAACAGTGGCATCATGAGCTAGGTCTATTGCGTAGATTCTTTGCACGAGTAGAACACAAAGTAGTTGTGGGCGTTGATGTTGTTCAATATGCTTACCGTTACTAGTCCAATCTTGTTTCGACGGTATTGTGGGATGAAGTGGCCCGGACCGACCTTACACGTACTCTTACGTGAGACAGGTTCCACCGATTGACATGCACTTGGTGCATAAGGTGGCTAGCGGGTGCCAGTCTCTCCCACTTTAGTCGGAACGGATTCGATGAAAAGGGTCCTTATGAAGGGTAAATAGCAATTCGCATATCACGTTGTGGTTTTGCGTAGGTAAGAAACGTTCTTGCTAGAAACCCATAGCAGCCACGTAAAACATGCAAACAACAATTAGAGGACGTCTAACTTGTTTTTGCAAGGGGTATGCTATGTGATGTGATATGGCCAAGAAGAATGTGATGAATGATATGTGATGTATGACATTGATCATGTTCTTGTAATAGGATTCACGACTTGCATGTCAATGAGTATGACAACCGGCTGGAGCCATAGGAGTTGTCTTTATTTATTGTATGACCTGCGTGTCATTGAAGAACGCCATGTAAACTACTTTACTTTATTGCTAAATGCGTTAGTCATAGAAGTAGAAGTAGTCGTTGGCGTGACAACTTCATGAAGACACGATGATGGAGATCATGATGATGGAGATCATGGTGTCGTGCCGGTGACGATGATGATCATGGAGCCCCGAAGATGAAGATCAAAAGGAGCAAAATGATATTGGCCATATCATGTCACTATTTGATTGCATGTGATGTTTATCATGTTTATGCATCTTGTTTGCTTAGGACGACGGTAGTAAATAAGATGATCCCTTACAAAATTTCAAGAAGTGTTCTCCCCTAACTGTGCACCGTTGCTACAGTTCGTCGCTTCTAAGCACCACGTGATGATCGGGTGTGATGGATTCTTACGTTCACATACAACGGGTGTAAGACAGTTTTACACAGCGAAAACACTTAGGGTTAACTTGACGAGCCTAGCATGTACAGACATGGCCTCGGAACACGGAGACCGAAAGGTCGAGCATGAGTCATATAGTAGATACGATCAACATGAAGATGTTCACCGATGATAACTAGTCCGTCTCACGTGATGATCGGACACGGCCTAGTTGACTCGGATCATGTAATCACTTAGATGACCAGAGGGATGTCTATCTGAGTGGGAGTTCATAAGATGAACTTAATTATCCTGAACATAGTCAAAAGACCTTTTGCAAATTATGTCGTAGCTCGCGCTTTAGTTCTACTGTTTTAGATATGTTCCTAGAGAAAATATAGTTGAAAGTTGATAGTAGCGATTATGCGAATAGTAGAAAGCTTATGTCCTTAATGCACTGCTCAGTGTGCTGAACCCCAAACGTCGTTTGTGGATGTTTCGAACATCGAACATACACGTTTTGATAACTACGTGATAGTTCAGTTAAATGGTTTAAGTAGAGGCACCAAAGACGTTTTCGAAACATCGCGGAACATATGAGATGTTTCGAGGGCTGAAATTGGGATTTCAGGCTCGTGCTCACGTCAAGAGGTATAAGACCTCCGACGATTCTCTTAGCCTGCAAACTAAGGGAGAAAATCTCAATCGTTGAGCTTGTGCTCAGATTGTCTGAGTGCAACAATCACTTGAATTGAGTGGGAGTTGATCTTCCAAATGAGATAGTGATGTTTCTCCAAAGTCATTGCCACCGAGCTGCTAGAGCTTCGTGATGAACTATAACATATCAGGGATAAATAAGATGATCCTTGAGGTATTCACGATGTTTGACACCGCGAAAGTAGAAATCAAGAAGGAGCATCAATTGTTGATGGTTGGTGAAACCACTAGTTTCAAGAAGGGCAAGGGCAAGAAGGGATACTTCATGAAACGGCAAATCAGCTGCTGCTCCAGTGAAGAAACCCAAGGTTGAACCCAAACCCGAGACTAAGTGCTTCTGTAATAAGGGGAACAGTCACTAGAGCAGAATTACCCTAGATACTTGGTAGATGAGAAGGCTGGCAAGGTCGATAGAAGTATATTGGATATACATTATGTTAATGTGTACTTTACTAGTACTCCTAGTAGCACCAGGGTATAAGATACCGGTTCGGTTGCTAAGTGTTAGTAACTCGAAATAAAAGCTACGGCATAAACGGAGACTAGCTAAAGGTGAGCTGACGATATGTGTTGGAAGTGTTTCCAATGTTGATATGATCAAGCATCGCACGCTCCCTCTACCATCGAGATTTGGTGTTTGCGTTGAGCATAGACATGATTGGATTATGTCTATCGCAATACGGTTATTCATTTAAAGAGAATAATGGTTACTCTATTTATTTGAATAATACCTTCAATGGTCTTGCACCTAAAATGAATGGTTCATTGAAATCTCGATCGTAGTGATACACATGTTCATGCCAAAAGATAGTAATGATAGTACCACCTATTTGTGGCACTGCCACGTAAGTCATATCGGTATAAAATGCATGAAGAAGCTCCATGTTGATGGATCTTTGGACTCACTCATTTTTGAAAAGTTTGAGACATGCGAACCATGTCTATTGGTATATATGCATGAAGAAACTCCATGCAAATGGACCGTTTGAACTCACTTGATTTTGAATCACTTGAGATATGCAAATCATACCACATGGGCAAGATGACTGAAAAGCCTCGGTTTCAGTAAGATGGAACAAGATAGCAACTTGTTGGAAGTAACACATTTTGATGTGTGTAGTCCAATGAGTGCTGAGGCATGCAGTGAATATCATTATGTTCTTACTTCACAGATGATTCGAGTAGATGTTGAATATATTTACTTGATGAAACACAAGTCTGAATTATTGAATGGTTCAAGTAATTTCAGAGTAAAGTTGAAGATCATCGTGACAAGAGGATAAAATGTCTATGATAAGATCATAGAGATGAGTATCTGAGTTACGAGTTTTGGCACACAATTAAGACATTGTGGAAATTGTTTCGCAATTAATACCGCCTGGAACACCATAGTGTGATGGTGTGTCCGAACATCATAGTTGCACCCTATTGGATATGGTGCGTACCATGATGTCTCTTATCGAATTACCACTATCGTTCATGGGTTAGGCATTAGAGACAACCACATTCACTTTAAATAGGGCACCACGTAATTCCGATGAGATGACACCGTATGAATTATGGTTTAGAGAAACCTAAGTTGTCGTTTCTTAAAGGTTTGGGGCTGCGACGCTTATGTGAAAAAGTTTCAGGATTAAGCTCGAACCCAAAGCGGATAAAATACATCTTCATAGGACACCCAAAACAGTTGGGTATACCTCCTAATTCAGATCCGAAAGCAATATGAATTGTTTCTAGAATCGGGTCCTTTCTCGAGGAAAGGTTTCTCTCGAAAGATTGAGTGGGAGGATGGTGGAGACTTGATGAGGTTATTGAACCGTCTCTTCAACTAGTGTGTGGCAGGGCACAGGAAGTTGTTCCTGTGGCACCTACACCAATTGAAGTGGAAGCTTATGATATTGATCATGAAACTTCGGATCAAGTCACTACCAAACCTCGTGGGATGACAAGGATGCGTACTACTTCAGAGTGGTACGTAATCCTGTCTTGGAAGTCATGTTGCTGGACAACAATGAACCTACGAGCTATGGAGAAGCGATGGTGGGCCCGGATTCCGATAAATGGCTCGAGGCCATAAAATCCGAGAACGGATCCATGGACTTTGGTGGACTTGCCCGATGATCGGCAAGCCATTAAGATAAATGGATCTTTAAGAAGAAGACGGACGTGGATGGTAATGTCACCGTCCATGAAGCTCGACTTGTGGCGAAAAGTTTTTCACAAGTTCAAGGAGTTGACTACGATGAGATTTTCTCATCCGTAGCGATGCTTAAAGTCCGTCGGATTCATGTTAGCATTAGCTGTATTTATGAAATCTGGCAGATGGATATCAAAACGAGTTTCCTTACCAGTTTTCGTGAGGAAAGGTTGTATGTAATACAATCAGAAAGTTTTTGTCGATCCTAAGGATGCTAAAAGGTATGCTAGCTCCAGCGATCCTTCTAAGGACTGGAGTGAGCATCTCGGAGTTGGAATGTATGCTTTGATGATGATCAAAGATTTTGGGTTTGTACAAAGTTTATGAGAAACTTGTATTTCCAAAGAAGTGAGTGGGAGCACTATAGAATTTCTGATGAATACATGTTGATCAGAAATGATGTAGAATTTCTGGAAAGCATATAGGGTTATTTTGAAAGTGTTTTTCAATAGAAAGCCTGGATTAAGCTACTTGAACATTGAGCATCAAGATCTATAAGGATAGATCAAAATGCTTAATAATACTTTCAAATGAGCACATACCTTGACATGATCTTGAAGGTGTTCAAGATGGACCAGTCAAAGAAGGAGTTCTTGCCTGAGTTGTAAGGTACGAAGTTAAGACTTAAAGCTCGACCACGGCAGAATAGAGAGAAAGGACGAAGGTCGTCCCCTATGCTTAAGACGTAGGCTCTTCAGTATGCTATGCTGTGTACCGCACCTGAAGTGTGCCTTGCCATGAGTCAGTCAAGGGGTACAAGAGTGATCCAAGAATGGCTCACAGGACAGCGGTCAAAGTTATCCTTAGTAACTAGTGGACTAAGGAATTTTCTCGATTATGGAGGTGGTAAAAGAGTTCGTCGTAAAGGTTACGTCGATGCAAGCTTAACACCTATCCGGATAGCTCTGAGTAGAGAGACCGGATACATATAATGGAGCAATAATTTAGAATAGCTCAAAGTAGAACAGTTATTTGGAATAGCTCCAAATAGAGCGTGGTAGCTGCATCTAGGAGATGACATAGAGATTTGTAAAGCACACACGGATCTGAAAGGTTCAGACCCGTTGACTAAAACCTCTCTCACAAGCAACATGATCAAACATAAAACTCATTGAGTGTTAATCACATAGTGATGTGAACTAGACTACTGACTCTAGTAAACTCTTGGGTATTAGTCACATGGCGATGTGACCTGTGAGTGTTAATCACATGGCGATGTGAACTGGATTATTGACTCTAGTGCAAGTGGGAGACTGTTGGAAATATGCCCTAGAGGCAATAATAAAAGTATTATTATTATATTTCCTTGTTCATGATAATTGTCTTTTATTCATGCTATAACTGTATTATCCGGAAATCGTAATACACGTGTGAATACATAGACCACAATATGTCCCTAGTGAGCCTCTAGTTGACTAGCTCGTTGTGATCAACAGATAGTCATGGTTTCCTGGCTATGGACATTGGATGTCGTTGATAACGGGATCACATCATTAGGAGAATGATGTGATGGACAAGACCCAATCCTAAGACTAGCACAAAAGATCGTGTAGTTCATTTGCTAGAGCTTTGCCAATGTCAAGTATCTCTTCCTTCGACCATGAGAGCGTGTAACTCCTGGATACCGTAGGAGTGCTTTGGGTGTATCAAACGTCACAACGTAACTGGGTGACTATAAAGGTGCACTACAGGTATCTCCGAAAGTATCTATTGTTTTATGCGGATCGAGACTGGGATTTGTCACTCCGTGTAAACGGAGAGGTATCTCTGGGCCCACTCGGTAGGACATCATCATATGCGCAATGTGACCAAGGAGTTGATCACGGGATGATGTGTTACGGAACGAGTAAAGTGACTTGCCGGTAACGAGATTGAACAAGGTATTGGATACCGACGATCGAATCTCGGGCAAGTAACATACCGATAGACAAAGGGAATTGAATACGGGATTGATTAAGTCCTTGACATCGTGGTTCATCCGATGAGATCATCGTGGAACATGTGGGAGCCATCATGGGTATCCAGATCCCGCTGTTGGTTATTGACCGGAGAACGTCTCGGTCATGTCTACATGTCTCCCGAACCCGTAGGGTCTACACACTTAAGGTTCGATGACGCTAGGGTTATAAAGGAAGTTTGTATGTGGTTACCGAATGTTGTTCGGAGTCCCGGATGAGATCCCGGACGTCACGAGGAGTTCCGGAATGGTCCGGAGGTAAAGATTTATATATGGGAAGTCCTATTTTGGCCACCGGAAAATGTTCGGGATTTTTCGGTATTGTACCGGGAAGGTTCTAGAAGGTTCCGGAGTGGGGCCCACCTGCATGGGGGGACCCACATGGACGTGGGTAGTGGGGGCAAGGCCCCACACCCCTGGTCAAGGCGCACCAAGATCCCCCCTTAGAAGGAATAAGATCATATCCCGAAGGGATAAGATCAAGATCCCTAAAAAGGGGGGATAACAATCGGTGGGGAAGGAAATAATGAGATTTCTTTCCTCCCACCTTGGCCAACGCCCCAATGGACTTGGAGGGCAAGAAACCAGCCCCTCCACCCCTATATATAGTGGGGAGGCGCATGGGAGCTATACACGAAGTTCTGGCGCAGCCCTCCCCCTCTCCCAAGTACTCCTCTTCTCCCGTGGTGCTTGGCGAAGCCCTGCAGGATTGCCACGCTCCTCCACCACCACCACGCCGTTGTGCTGCTGCTGGATGGAGTCTTCCTCAACCTCTCCCTCTCTCCTTGCTGGATCAAGGCATGGGATACGTCACCGGGCTGTACGTGTGTTGAACGCGGAGGTGCCGTGCGTTCGGCACTTGATCATCGGTGATTTGAATCACGACGAGTACGACTTCATCAACCCCGTTCACTTGAACGCTTCCGCTTAGCGATCTACAAGGGTATGTAGATGCACTCTCTTTCTACTCGTTGCTGGTCTCTCCATAGATAGATCTTGGTGACACGTAGGAAAATTTTGAATTTCTGCTACGTTCCCCTACAAATTTTGCAATGCCATCCTGCTTAGCCAGTCATCTTATATGTGAATTATATCATGCCATCCTTTTTTCATTACGTATTACATTTGTCAACAATGTTTATACATTCAACTACTCTTCATGTGCATAAGCCATTTGACACGGTGATGGAAAATTCTGGAGTGAAAACAAGGTCTTCAGAGCAGACTATGCTATCTGACGAAGCGCATATCTCGCTGGTTACGGATAGCTCCTCAGAGGAGGATTCAGAGAAAGATGACTAGTCCTATCCCCCCCCCCCGAGGTGTATGTTCTAACTTGGCAGGGTTATGTTGCTCATATCGCGTGTATGGTGTCTTGCATTGCTATGTCAGTTGCTTAGTTTAGACATGCTTTGTGTGAACGCCACCTGTTTAGTGTCTAATTACCATATATGTAAATTATGCAATGCCATCTTGTTGCAAGACATTATATATGTGAATTATGCAATGCTATATTGTTGCAAGGCATTATATATGTGAATTATGCAATGCCATGTTGTTTCGCCAATCATCATATATGTGAATTATATCATGCTATCCTTTTTTTGTACTATGTGTTCCCTTTGTCGACAATGTTTGTATATTCAACTACTCTTCCTGTGCATCAGCCATTTGAAGCGGTGATGGAAGTATCTGGAGTGAGAACAAGGTATTCAGATCAGACAATGCTACCTGCTGAATCAGACATCTTGCTGGTTACAGATAGCTCCTTAAAGGAGGATTCAGAGACAGATGACCAGTCCTATTTCCCCCTGAGGTTTATGCTCAAACTTGGCAGGGTTATATTACTCATGTCATGCATGTTGTCTTGCATTGCTTAGTTTTTACATCATATATACGATTGACATCTGCTTACTTGCTTAGTATATAAATCCATGCCATCATGTTTACATAGACAACATCTATCTGAATTATGGTGTGCCAACCCATTTAATAAAGACATCATATAGTTATATCATCTCATCCTGTTTAGTGTTTACAGTCATCATATTTTGAATTATGTCATTCCATCTATGAATTATATCATGCTATCATGTTTCCATAGGCGGCATGTATGTGAATTATGGCATGCGAACCTATTTAATAATTACATTATATAGTTATATCATGTCATCCTGTTTACATAGTCATCATATTTTCAACTATGTCTTTCCATCCTTTTTAGTTAGCCATCATATATGTGAAATTATGACATGCTATCCTGCTTAGTTAGCCATCATATATGTGAAACTGTGTCATGCTATCCTGTTTGGTTAGACAACATAAATGTGAATAATGTCATGCCCTCTTTTATTCCCCACTATCCATTGCACCTGTCTATCATACAATGTTTGTACATTCAATTACTTTTCTTGTTTATCAGCCATTTGAATTGGAGAGGGTGATGGCAGTATCTAAGGGAGTAACAACACGGTCTTCAGAAAAGATAGTGCTACCAGTCGATGCAGATAGAACCACGGTTATACTTGCCCAAGAACCAGCCCCACCACACATAACCCAGACTCTCGCAGATTGTACCCCTACCCAGTTGGACAGAGAACCAACTACACCCCTTCTAACCCCAACCCTAGCAGATAGTAACCCAGTTCTAGTTGACACAACACTGTCTCCATCACAGAGCACCCAAACACGAGCAGTTAGTAAGGGAACTGCAGTGCCCAAAGCACAAGGACCACCACTCTGAATCCCAACTCAACGCTTAAAGCAGAAGAACAATTGTTCTCAGGTCAGGTTCTATAGCTATGGTTCATACTCCTTTGCTCTTGCATCAATGTATTTACTCATACCAACTATTTTCAAATTTGAAGGATGGAATTGAAACTCCAATGGCGCAACAGGTATGTTTTAAACATGTTTCTTTAACTCGTTTGTTGTTGTAACTTGCTCTATGTTGATTTCAGTTTTAGTTGAATAAACAATTATGTTCTCATGTCATGCACATTACAAGTGTTGTTATTGCTCTGTAGTTTCCCACACTTATATTATATCTATTCTGCTTTCTCTTCAACAAAAATTATTTGAACTATGTCTCTATCTTGATTTGGCAACAAAAACTAGAATGATATAGACCATACAGTGACCATGGTACATAGATATATGTTTGTTTCATGCTATTATCCTGTCCACTTTACTACTAAACTGATTTACCAAAATGAGTTTCATATACAACATGGTAAACATGTGATGTGTTTGCATGTTTCTCTTTTAGAATGCGGACAAAATATTGGAGAAGAGTACCCCGTTATGCAATGGTAAAGGAAGTAATGCAGATAAGGTTCAAGATAGTGAGACATCCATGTTGGTCTCCAAGAAAGCTGATAAAAACTATTTTGAAGACAGTGAGACAACCCAAAAGTCCTGTCTTGATGTAGTGTTGAAGTTACTGGCCACTACTGCTGGCACAAGCTCTTCGAACTCACTGCCTGAATTAGTTCATCTTCTTGAGTCTCAACTTCAAGTGGAAAGACATCGATCAGATGTGCTGCGACACGAAGCCGAAGGACTGAGGAAGTCCATGCAGAATTCAGATGCATACTTTCTGGTGCAACAACAAGCGCTGCAGGATTTAAGCGCCAAACAAGAGAAAGTTAATAAGCTTGCTAACTATCTTGCCAGCATTATGGGTACCCATGATATTGTTTCTTGAGCTCTTCCGAAGTGGTTTCAGTTCTGGACTTGTTTTGTTGCGGCGTTTATTTGCACTGGTCACCAACTTTGACAACTAGTGTATGTGATATGCTACTTTGCTCCCTATATTTGCACTGGTGGCGAACTTTGATGCCCAGTGGATGTAATATGTGTAATATCCGTGATAGCCTAGCGTAAGTTGCTTGCTTATTTATTTCCTTGTTGTCTTGCTTATTTGTTTGCTTGTAGTCAGTGCAGTTCTTTTTCCGTGGTTTGCTAGTGGCCGCAATAACCTATTTTTTAAAACTAGGCCACAATAACCATGGGCTATATATTTACTGTAGTGACCATGGGCCTCCTATGGGCCATAGAAACAATGGGCCTTCTATGGGCCATAGAAACAAAGGGCCTTCTACGGGCCGTAGAAACAATGGGCCTTCTACGGGTCGTAGCATCAATGGGCCTTCTACGGGCCGTATGATCGATTGGCCAAACTTGGGACAATAACAGACCGCATTATGGGCCGTAAATGGGCTAGAGTTGGACTTGTCCGTTCATGGGCTAACCATAATGGGCCATTGTTAATCGGCTGTATTTGATGACGCTATGAAAATGGCCCAACGGATTAACGGGCCACAAATAGGCCGACTGTAACCATGGGCTGAATTTAGCCCACAAGTAGAAAAGGCCAGTGACAGGATGTAAGTAACAGAATGCTAGAAATGAGCCCAAGAATAAATGGGCCCGAGAAGGCCGAAAGATAACACGGGTTGGAAACGGTCCAACGGAATAATGGGCCATTAATGGGTATAAAGCGGTACACTGTTCATTACATGCCAGTTTCACCACGGGCCGTTAATGAGCCAAGAGTTACAAAAGGCCTCATATGGGCCGAAAGATGTCATGGGCCATACATGGGCTAGAAGTTACAACGGTCTGGAATCATTTTGGACGGCCCAAATGAAGCTACTAAGCTTAATTCAGCTAGGTCGTAACGGTTCGTGAGTTAGCGGGTCGTAAATGGGCTATATACAAACAGGCCATTAACAGGCTTTCCATGGGCCGGCCCACTACCTTTTGGCCAAGTCAAACGGTCCGACCTTTTCACTGGAATGGGCCTCTGTTGGGTCGTGCCACGTGTCAACATATCATAGGCGCCTCCTGTCCAATGAGTGGATGGCATTTGTCCCAACGATGAGCCGACACGTGGTTCCTCGCGCTCTGGCCATTGAGAATTTTGCACGTGGAAAATCCCCATTGGTCTGGGCTGTTAACGGGTTATCGGATCCAAAACCGGACCCGATAGCTTAACAACGACCCGTTATGGTGGATGCCACATGTTGGTTACACTTGACGAAAGCACTTCCATGACACACCATTTATCATCATGGAAATGGACACTTACGTGATGATAATTTTGGTAATGTCATGGAACACTTCTACGACAGCACAGGTATGACTATCTTGATTCTGTCATAAAATCGTCATGGATGTACATGCATGACAAAAAAACGTGACCTACTGTGACAAACACGTACAATCACGGAAGTGTATTTTTTTTGTAGTGAGGAGGGAGACATAGAACTTTACAAAGTACATATGGATCTGAATGTGGCAGACCCATTGACTAAACCTCTTCCTCAAAAAAAACACGATCATCACCAAAACTCTATGGGTGTTAGATTCATTACAATGTAAACTAGATTATTGACTCTAGTGCAAGTGGGCGACTGTTGAAAATATGCCCTAGAGGCAATAATAAAATGGTTATTATCATATTTCCTTGTTCATGATAGATGTTTATTATTCATGCTAGAATTGTATTGACTAGAAACTTAAATATATGTGTAGATAAATAAACAACACCATGTCCCTAGTGAGCCTCTACTAGACTAGCTCGTTCATCAAAGTTGTTGAGGTTTACTAACCATAAACATGAGTTGTCATTTGATAACTGGATCACATCATTAGGAGAATTATGGGATGGACATACCTAACCATAAGCTTAGCATTAGATTGTATTGCTTAGTTTATTTGCTACAGCTTTCTTCATGTCAAGTATATGTTCCTTAAACCATGATATCATGCCACTCCCGGATACTGGATGAATACTTTGTGTGCTATCAAATGTCACTTCATAACTGGGTGATCATAAAGATGCTCTACAGGTATCTCCGAAAGTATTTATTGGTTTGCATGGACCGAGAGTGGAATTTGTCACTCCGTGTGAGGAAAGATATCTCTAGGCCCTCTCAGTAATACAACATCACAAGAAGCTTGCAAGCATGTGACTAATGAGTTTAGTCACGGGATCTTGTATTACGAAACGAGTAAAGAGACTTGACGGTGACGAGATTGAACTAGGTATGGAGATATCGATGATCGAATCTCGGGCAAGTAACATATTGCTAGACAAAGGGAATTGTATACGGGGTTAACTGAATACCCGATACTATGGTTCAACTAATAAAGATCTTTGTGGAAAATGTAGGAATCAATATGGGCATCTAGGTCCCGCTATTGGTTATTGACCGGAGAGGTGTCTCGGACATGTCTACATTCTCATACCCGTAGGGTCGCAGCTTAATGTTCGATAGCGCTAGGGTAATGTTGAAATAGTAATAGCGAAAAGTCCAAAAGTAGTTTGGAGTCCTGAATGGGATCCGGGGCATCATGAGGAGCTCTAGAATGGTCCGGAGGTAAAGATTTATTTATGGGAAGTCATATTCAGGGTTCCGAAAAAGTTTGGGAATTTCGGTAGAGTACTAGGAAAGTTCTAGAAGGTTCCGGTGGTTCCACCATGGGTCCCAATGACCTGGGAAGGGCCCACATGAACCAAGGGTTGGGGCTACAGCCCACATGGGTTGGCCTCACCATTCCCTAAGGCACATGATGTTTAAATCTAGAGATAAGGTCTTATCTCTAAAATTAAAGGGCTGAATCTAGAGATAAGATGTTATCCAGTTTAAAGGGATTTCTACATTGTGGATGGCCCTAGGAGGGTTTTGGACGCCCTCCCCTGCCCCTAGCCTATATAAAGAGGGGAGGTGCATGGCGACATCCACCTCTTGACCCTTGCCCATTGCCTCTCCCAACTCCTCCCATGTTTCCCCA
This sequence comes from Triticum aestivum, assembly GCF_018294505.1. Taxonomy (NCBI): domain Eukaryota; kingdom Viridiplantae; phylum Streptophyta; class Magnoliopsida; order Poales; family Poaceae; genus Triticum; species Triticum aestivum. The sequence goes on along the minus strand of NC_057807.1, from coordinate 330,760,232 downwards.
GTACGCACTTGGCGAAGCATGTCGGAATTCCGCTACCACCACCACCACCTCGCTGTTGGGATGGTCCCGATCTCATCTACCGCCCCTCCCTCGCTTGTTGGATCAAGAAGGAGATGACTCCATCGAGCTGAACATGTGCTAATCTCGGAGGCGCCGTCCGTTCGGCACTAGATTATGATTGGATCGTGAAGAGTACGACTACATCAACCACGTTATGTATGCTGAAACTTTCAGTCTACAAGGGTACATAGACACACTCCCTTATCGTTGCTATGCATCTCCTAGATTAGATGTTGGGTGTTACGTAGGAATTTTTTTGATTTTCATGCAACGTTACCCATCACCAAACACAAGCATGAGGGAAAAGCAGGTGTAAAGCATTGGATAAGACAAAAGGAATCAAAAGTGAGAGAGGAACAACATTGCAACATTTCAAAAACTGGGAGCACAAATGTAGTAGTAACGGAGCATCAACGGTATTACCACGTGAGATTAAAGTGGTAGTACAGTGGATCCGGAGTAGTAGTATCGTTGAGACCCAACGGTAGTTCCGCTTGCGTCACAAGCGCACAGCCATAGCTGAGATCCGGTAGTATGGGAGGCCCCAACTTTCAAAAAAATGCAAAAGATTCCTACCCTCATATCTAGCGGTCATTCGACATCCTACTCATGCTTCAGTTTAGCCAAAAATCGATGAACTACCATGCATTGCCCTGAGAACCCTAGATTCAAGAAATAGAACCGTAGGAGAGACAAACAGGGGCAATACCGGGTTCCATGGTGAGAGGAGGTGGTGGGGATCGATCCCACCGGACGGAATTGTGGAAGACGACATGTAATCGGCCTACCGGGGGCGGCTACCAAGGCAGTCCTCGTCGCCTGTGGAGGGGAGAGCCTGAGGAGAGAGAGAGAGAGAGAGAGAGAGAGAGAGAGAGAGAGAGGTGAATGGGTATGTGATTGTTAGAACTCCCCCTGCCTGACTCATAACCCTTCATGCAGGCCCCAAGCGGTACTACTGCTCCAAGGAGAAGTAGTACCGCCACGTTACTACTGCACAATAGGAGGCCTAATAGTACCACCTAAGCGGTAGTACCATCCCAAGTCCTGTGGTAGTGCCGCTTGCAGGTGAGAAAAGTGCCAAGATCAATAAGTCGGAGAGGTGCCTTAAGCAAATCTTAGAGGTTGTAGATGAGATAGCTTGGGCTGGAGACTCGAAAAATAGCAAATGGGAAGGAACACTCCGAGTTCAAAATACAACAAACACAAGAGCGACCTTGGAGTTAAGCAAAACACAATCGAGAACCGGGAACCAAACCTCTTCCAAGAAAAGAGGATCGGTCCTTGTAGCCACCTATGTTTGAGTCAATTAGTATGGCACCGCGGAGATTTTAACCTTGGGTCCATGACCCAAACTCATATTTGAAGCACAAGTACCATTAAAAATGGCTAATGTGAAAGATTGATTCTATTTATGCATAATAAGAAGAGTGTGAGTTCATGAAAGGAACAACACTCCTCCTATGCCCATGCCTACATCTAGAACAAGATAAAATGATGAGTGCAGTGGGATGTGCATTGCCTCAAGCCACATTTCTCAAATCAACAATATTTAGCCCATGCCTTAACTCTCAAAATCTTGCTTCATGCAAATGGCTTCATGAATATATCTGCAATTTGCTCTTGAGCCCCTACGAATATAAGATCGATATCCCCTTGCTTGATGTGATCCCAGATGATGTGATGACAAATCTCAATGTGCTTCATCTTGTTATGTTGCATGGGGTTGTAGGAGATCTTGATGGCACTTCCATTATCACATAGAAGATGCACTTTTTCACAAGTGGCACTGTAATCCTTTAAAGTTTGCCTCATCCATAGCAATTGTGCACAACAACTTGCGGCGGCAACTTACTCGACCTCAGTGGTGGATAGAGATACATAATTTTGCTTCTTCAAAGACCAACTCACCAAAGAGTGACCAAGGAATTGGCGCCCTCTGGAAGTTGACTTCCTATCCACACGGACTCCCACACAATCTGATCAGTCCGAATATCCCATGAGATCAAAGCTTGCTCCTTTGGGGTACCATAAGCCAAAGCTTGGGGTATGAGCCAAATATCAGAAGATTCGCTTGACTGCCACATAGTGGCTTTCCTTAGGTGCGGCTTGAAATTGTGCACACATTTCCCGCACTCAACATGATATCCGGTCTAGATGCACAAAGGTAAAGCAAGGATCCAATCATGGAATGATATACCTTTTGATCCACTACTTTAACGTTGGGATCAATGATGAGTTTGCACTTGGTCGGCATTGGAGTCTTTGTTAGCTTGACATCATCCAACTTGAATCTCTTGAGCATGTCTTGGGTATATTTGGCTTGGTTGATGAAGGTTACTTCTCTTCTTTGCTTGACTTCGAACCCGAGAAAGAACTTTAACTCTCCCATCATAGACATCTCAAACTCCTTGGCCATTACTGCGGCAAATTCATCACCAAAAGCTTTGTTAGGAGAACCAAAGATAATATCATCAACATATAGTTGGCATATGAACAAATCCCCTTTAACCCTCTTAGTAAAAGAGTGTGATCGATTTTCCCAATTTGAAACCCACGATCTTGCAACAACTTGGTTAAGGTGCTCATACCACGCACGTGAGGCTTGTTTAAGGCCATAGAGTGCCTTATCGAGCTTGTATACATCGAACCCTGGAGGTTGTTTGACATATACCAACTCATTAAGAGGACCATTGAGAAATGAACTCTTCACATCCATTTGTCGCAACTTGAAGTTATGATGGGATGCATATGCAACCAACATGTGAATAGATTCAAGGCGAGCAACGGGAGGAAAGGTTTCACCATAGTCGATACCCTCAACTTGGGAGTAGCCTTGAGCTACCAATCTTGCCTTATTTCGAATGACAACACCATTTGCATCTTTCTTGTTTTTTAATATCCATTTTGGTTCCGATGACATTATGGTTCTCCTTTGGCCTTGGCACCAACTGCCACACCTTGTTGCGCTCGAAGTTGTTGACTTCATCATGCATGGCTTATAGACAATACAAGAAACAAATGCATGATGCTCACAAAAGTTTGTTAATTGTCTACGAGTAGTTACCCCTTTTCTTAGGCTTCCAAGGACATTGCAAAGTAGGATGCGTATGAGCGAACTTTCTCTCAAGCTTACGTACTAGCATAACAATAGCATTAACATAACAATTTATCTTTTAAGGATAGGCCCTTCACTTGATGGCAAAGTTCTAGTACAAGTAAAAAAATCCTGGATAACATTTTTTCCGATAATGTTTCCACTACCAAAGAGAAAATGTTTTGTTTTCCAAATTACGCGAGGCTCATCATTTTGCAATTCATTATCAGGAGGATCATTATCAAGGTCAAGCAACTTAGGTTCTTCCTCATAAGTCTTGCTAGGACTATCCTTACTACCACTTCCAACGATAATAAATTCAGGCATGATAGCAACTTCAAGCAAGATAGCACACAAGATATTTTTGGTATTTTTTTTATTTTTTAACGAGACTGATAAAGGCAAAATAAAAGCAAGTAAAAATTATAACAAGTAAATGATAATGTGTATGAAGGGACCTTGAGTTATTTGCTAAAATCTCCTTGGCAACGGCGCTAGAAATTCTTCTTGCTACTTGTGAAATGCATTGGGATTTCCCTGAAGAGGAAGGTGAAGTAGTATAGTAGCGGAAAGTATTTCCCTCAGTAAAGAACCAAGGTTTATTGAACCAATAGGAACTTCATATTAATGACCTTTAGCAGTACCTACACACACAAGAGCAAATACTTGCACCCAACGCGGGCAAGAGGGTTGTCAATCCCCTTGTCCTCGTTAATTGCAAGGATCAAATCTGATAGTAGGAGATATATAAATTGCTAAATAAAATAAAAGTAAATAAATTATAGCAAGGTATTTAGGGTTTTAGCAATATGGTTTGAACGAACCTGGGGGGCATAGCTTTCACTAGAGGCAACTCTCTCATAAGCATAACGAGACGGTAGGTGAAGAAATTATGGTTGGGCAATAGATAGAATAGCACATAGTTATGATGTCATTCATGGCATGATTAGTACATATGCATTACGTTCATGACAAGTAGACATACATCCATCTGCATCTACTACTATTACTCCAGCCCTCGACCGCTATCCAGCATGCATCTTAAGGTATTAAGTTCATAAAAAATAGAGTAATGCTTGGATCATGATGACTTAATGTAGACAAAATAAGATCAACTAATATGATTGAACCACGTCGTTCTATCCTCAGTAGCAATAATACAAATATGTGCCTTGCGTTCCCTTCTGTCACGAGGTGAGGACACCACAAGATTGAACCTACTACTATGCACCACTTCCACTGAAGATCTAATCATTAACTTGGACAAAGATAACTCATATATCAGAAAGCATTACATAGCTATAACAATCACACATAATAAAGTTCAGAATATAACTCAATTACTTTCAATATATAATCTGATCATAAACCCACAATTCATCGGATCCCAAGAAACACACCACGTAAAAGGATTACATTGGGATGTTGCAAATGCTTGTTTATCAAGTTATGTGCAGAAACATAAACTTTTATGTCTGGTGTATGAATTTTCATTCTGTACTGGAACATGATCAAGTGCTGAAATTTCTACACATTATTGAACTACAAATTTTCTGTAGTGACTTAATTTTCAGAATTTTCAGAGTTACAGAAGTGTGGTAATAAATTATATCTTTATGTATTGTTCTATTTTTTGCATATTCTGTTTTGTTTGCTTGTTTTAAAGTTTCCATGGCACATATTGGGGGATATAAATTGTGGAAATGATAGGATTCAATAGACATTAATTGGGAATCATTACGAATCTTATATTGATAGTACACAAGTGAATGATTTGATTATGTTATACTAACCTATCTCATGAGTTTCTGTTAAGTTTTGAGTAAATGAAGTTTTCATGTTTTGGGTGAGTTTGAGATATGAGAAAAGAGGGAAGCTAAGCTGGGATCCCAGGCCCCAAGGTAATCTAAGGAGACCAAGCGTCTAAGCTTGGGGATGCCCCGGATGGCATCCCCTCTTTCATCTTCAAAACTATCAATACATCTTACTTAGAGCTATATTTTAATTGTTCACATGATATGTGTTTGCTTGGAGCATAATTTTATTTACTTTCATTTTGTTTGCTGGTCTTTACATTCATTGATTCCTGATCATACCTATTATGAAAGACACACATTCATCTTATTTTTATAGAATGCTCATTTGTTTTTCACTTATATCTATTTGTGCCGAGGCAATTGCTCTTATACTTCACTTATTTTTGATTAAGCATGATGATATGTTAGAGAAAATATTAGTTCTCTCTTGATTCAAAATTATATCTCTGGATAGGAAGTGGTAATTTGCATGAATTATATGGTTGGTCCAGAAATAATAGATATATAACGGTGGTATAGTAAAAAAAACTTGCATGAAATAGTAGATCATTGGGTAAGATAAGTTTGATTCCTTGCAATAGTTTTGCAATATTGAGGTAGTAATATGTGGTTGTGTTGGTAAATAATTAAAAGCTTAGTATGAATATTGGTGTTAAGGTTTGTGAGTCCTTATGCATGAAAGTGGTAGCCGCGAGCATTAGCGAGGAAGTTGGAGTATGAGTTGTCTTAGATTGACAATCCGTGTGCGTTCGGATCGGGGGTGCACGATGGTTAACTCCTACCAACCTCCCCCCTAGGGGCATGCAAGTTATGGTTTGCTTCAAGGGTTATTAAAACTTTTGTAATAAGTATTTGAGTTCTTTATGATTAATGTGAGTCTTTGGTCTATAAGCACTTCCATCTATCCATATTTTGCTGGCCTCTTTGGTACCGTGTACTACCCACTCTCACCTCGAGACATCGTGCAAACTTTTTTGGTGCATCCAACTCGGTGACATGATACGCTCTCTCACACATAAGCCTCATTTTAATTTTATCCTTCCTCAAAACAACCACCATACCTACCTACTACCTCTGTCCTGGTTTATTGGTCCTCATTGTATTCAGTGCCAAATTTTGACCAAATATTTGACTAACAAGATGTAAGTTATATGTAACAAAAATAATATCATTCAAAAGTATTCAATACGAATCTAACAACATAATTTTTTGTGACATGCATTAACGTTTGGCTAGTCAAATCTATGGTCAAAATTTGGCACAAAATACAAAGGGGACCAATAAACCTGGACGGAGGTAGTATTATGGTATTTCCATAGCCATTCCGAGATATATTGTCATGCAACTTCCATTCTTACTATTCATCATATGACTCAAGCATTCATTGTCGTTTTTCTTGCATGATAATATAGAGCTGACATAATATTTGTGGCAAAGACACCATTCATCATTGTGATACATGTTATGCTAGATCATTACACATCCTGGTACACTGCTAGAGGCATTCATATGTAGTCATCACTATTCATATTTGGAGTTGTAAGTAAAATAAAGTGTGATACATTATTAGGTTCCTCCCTACCTGTGAGGATAAAAAAGAGAGGCCAAAAAGAGCCCACCAAAAAATGAGAGCAAAAGAGAGAGGGGGCACACTACTATCCTTTACCACACTTGTGCTTCAAAGTAGCATCGTGTATTTCATATAGAGAGTCTTCATGATTTTAATTTTCATATGCTAGTGGGATTTTCACATTATTAGAACTTGACGCACATATTCCGATGATGAGCTTTCTCAAAATGCTCGAGGTCTTCATGAACAAATAAGTTGGATGCACACCCACTTAGATGCATATAGAGAGCTTTCATACACTTGAAGCTCTAGTGCATCCGTTGTATGGCAGTCCCTACTCCTCACATTAACATCGACTGTATGTAAAGCCTCTCCATTGCCTAACGATCAAGCCACATTGATGTGAGACTTTCTTATACCTTTTTGTCTTCCGAAATAAACCCCTATCATCATTCTCTATACCATCCAAAGTGCTAAGACCATGGATCATGCTCAAGTATTGCGTGAGAGTTGAAAAAGTTGAAGCGAGAAAAGTATGATTTAATTTCTTAGTTTGGCATCGTGGTTGTTCATGACTTGATATCTTTATGCTAGGAAGACCAAGCATGCCATGCTTATCATGATTAAGTGTGTAGAGATCATGTTCTTTAGAATTTTTATTTTCAAAGGCAATAACTGTTTACTTGCATGCTTATGTATTGTTATTTTCATGTCAAATTGGTAGACTATTGCCTTGAATCATTCGTATCTCAATTTCACACCAGGATTACACAATTTGATTAACATGTTAGGTAGCATTCAACATCGAAAATTCTTTTGTTTATCATTTATCTACTCAAAGACGAGCAAGAAATAAGCTTGGGGATGCTGATACGTCTCAAGCATACCTATAATTTTTTATTATTAAATGCTATTATATTATCACTTTTGTATGCTTTTTATATCATTTTGTATTATTTTTTGGACTAACTTATTAATTTAGTGTCCAGTGACAGTTCCTATCTTTTGCTTGTTTTTTGGTTTCGTACAAAAACAATATCTAGTAAGGTCCAAATACGATGCCAATTTTTGACGATTTTTCTAGAGTATAAAAGACCCTAGTAGCTTTGGGATACCAAGAGAGGACCCAACAGCTAGCTACAAGTGCAGGTGTGCGGACAGGGGGTGGGCACGCCAGCTGGGCTTGTTGGCCCATGTCTGCTCTATTTGACCTAATTCCTACGCCTATAAATTCCATAATTCCCGAAACCCTCATAGAGAGAGACGAGAGAATTTATCGCCGCTCTGCCAGAGGGGGAAGCCACCACTGGAAGCCTCTTCATCAACCTTGCTGCCTCCATGATGATGTGTGAGTAGTTCCTTTAGGACCTAGGAGTCCATAGTATTAGCTAGATAACTTCCTCTCTCTCTCTCTCCCTCTCCCTCTCTCCCTCTCTCTCTGATCTTCAATACAATGATCTCCTTTGAGATCAATCCGATGCGATTCTTATGGTGTGTTTGTTGGGATCCGATGATTTGTGGATTTGTGATCATATTGTTCATTGAATATACTTGAATAGTTTGAATTTTCTTTGTTGTATGATTGAGTAGCTATGTATGCTTCCTGAGTTATTTGTCTTCTCTGGCCAAGATAGATGGGTAGTTCTTTAGAGAGGAGTGGTGCATAGTAGTGGGTTCAAACTCACCGTGATCTATACCTCGATGACAGAACGAGGAGAAGGCACGTGGTGTGTTGTTGCTACTAAGGATAAAACGACGGGGATTGATCTTATTGCTAAGTTTCTTTCTGTCTACATCATGACATCTTGCTTATTGTGTTACTCTGTTTTTCATAAAACATAATACCTTGAGATGCATGCTGGATAGCGGTTTCGGGGTGGAGTAATAGTAGTAGATGCAGTTGGATTACGATCTACTTGACATGGACGTGATGCTTATACAAGATTATGCCATGAATGATCATAGTTATGAATGTTGCTTATCTGCCAATTGCCCAACAGTAATTTGTTTACCATGTCGTTACCTACTTTCGAAAGATAAGTCACTAGTGAACCTATGGCCCCGGGTCCATTCTCTATTAATACTTGTGTTGCTCTATTGGTCTTCTACTATTTTGCCGTTTTGCTATACCACTATCTCACTATTTGCTTTTAACCTTGCAACTAGCAAGGCAAGTTGATTGACAACCCCCTTGCCAAGTTGGGTGCAAGAATTTCTTTTGTTTATGTACATGTGTTGTTTATCTTGCTAGCGTGTAGACTCCCACTGGTTCGATTAAACCTTGGTTCTTAACCGAGGGAAATATTTTCGCTGTTGTGTTACATCATTGTTTCTCTTCGGGGAAATCCAACAACTTCTACAAGAGTAGCATGCCACCCCTACCAACCAAGGCGTGGTGCAAGGAGACGAACGATGATGGCGAGGGGGAAGGGTGACATGGCTAGGGCTGTGGGTTGTGGTCACGAGGGGTCTACCAAGAAATGATCATATATCAAAAAGTTTATAGTTTGATATAACATTAGTATACTTTTTGTCCACTCATAAAGATTGGAGTCGTTAACCATCCTTCACACATCTCCCATCCTTTCTTCTCCAAATTCCGACACACGAATGCATGAAAACCAACAAACAATAGACCCCTCGTGACCCCCCCATTGCGCGTTCCTCTGTCACCTGATCACCGTCTCGTGCCATCTTCCACCAGTAACATCATCTGGACCAACTACCAAAACTCATCTAAGCTAGCATGCAGGGTTCTTCAGTAGATCAAATTCCACCTTGTTTTATGTGGTTCCGTGGCGGGGCACCTTGCTAGTTAGTTGTAGAAGTGCGAGTAGTTACTTAACGCAACTAACCATGTTCATAAAATTAAATATAAAGGTTGCCTTGAAAAAATATTGGTTAACAAATGAATTATTAACCTGAGTCGCTTTTGTCTTAATTACATTACCTAATATCACCCATTACATCTCGTTTCTATGTACCAAATTTTAATCTCCATGTTCCCTAAAAAATTGTAGTTTAATACAACATTAATATATTTGTCTACTTATAAAGATTGGAGTTGGTAGTTATGCCTTCACTCATCTCTCAGTATTTTCTTGTCGACTTTCTCCACTAACATCATTCAGACCAACTACTAAAACTCACCTAAGCTAGCGCGCAAGGTTCTTGAGTAAATCAAATTTCACCTTATTTCGCATGGTTCTGTGGCGGGGCACCATGCTAGCTAGTTGCAAAAGTACGGGTTATTACTTGATGCAACTAACCATGTCCATCAAATTAAATGTAAAGGTTGCCTTGAAAAATTGTTGGTTAACTAATAATTTATTAGCCTTGGTTGCTTTTTTCTTGATTATTTTACCTAATATCGCCTATTACATCTTGTTTCTATGTTTGAATTTTTAATCTCCATGTTTTCCTCAAAACATTTATAGATTGATATGACATTAGTATATTTATCTACTCATAAAGATTGGAGTCGGTAGTTATCCCTTCACTCATCTCTTAGTCTTTCTTCTCCAAACTCTAACACGTAAATGCATGAAAACCAACAAACAACAAACCCCTCGTGCCCCACCCCCATTGTGCGTTTCTCCGTCTCTGATCACCTTTTCGTGCCGTCTTCCACCACTAACAACATTCAGACCAACTGCCAAAACTCATATAAGTTAGCGTGCAAGGCTCTCGAGTAAATCAAATTCCACCTTGTTTCATGTGATTCCGTGGCGGAGCACCTTGCTAGTTAGTGGCAAAAGTATTAGTTATTACTTGACGCAACTAACCCTGTCCATCAAATTAAATGTAAAGGTCACCTTGAAAATTTGTTGGTTAACTAATAAATTGTTAACCTTAGTTGCTTTTGTCTTGCTTATATTACCTAATATTGCTCATTACATCTTGTTTCTATGTTTCAATTTTTTATCTCCATGTTTGCCTCAAAAAGTTTATAGATTGATATGACATTACTATATTTATCTACTCATAAAGATTGGAGTCACTAGTTATCCCTTCACTCATCTCTCACTCTTTCTTCTCCAAACTTTGACACGTTAATGCATGAAAACCAACAAACAAAAAACACCTTGTGCCCCACCACCATTGTGTGTTTCCCCATCACCCGATCACCTTTTCGTGTCGTCTTCCACCACTAACAACATTTTGATCAACTGCCAAAACTCATCTAAGTTAGCGTGCAAGGCTCTCGAGTAAATCAATTTCCATCTTGTTTCATGTGATTCCGTGGCGGGGCACCTTGCTAGTTGGTTGCAAAAGTATGAGTTATTACTTGACTGAACTATCCATGTCCATGAAGTTAAATGTAAAGGTCGGATTGAAAAAAAGTTGGTTAACCAAGAAATTATTAACCCTAGTTGGTATTTTCTTAATTAATTGTATTACCTAATATCACCAATTACATCTTGTTTATATGTTTCGAATTATATTCTCCATGTTTCGCTCACGGGGGCCTCCTCTCGATTATTGAGTACATTTTTCATAAGATATATGATGTCAACACATATGGCACTTGTGCGGGTTGCAAGTACAACATATATAGATGAAAAACAGATACAATTATGAAGAGACTTGGATCTATTGTAATAGTACTCCCTCCGTAAAAATGTGAAGAGACCATATACAAAATTTTAAGAATACATATACTATGAATAAAAAATTAACATATGGGTTCTAAATAGTACTCCCTCTGTAAAAACGTCCTACATTTGTTACAGGGAGAGTACATCTTTTGGTGACCTTCGTATCCAACCATTCAACTGGACCAGATCGAACAAATGTACTCCATCTGATTCATATTAAAATGAGTATGGCTAGGTCTCAGTCGACCAAGATTTAATCAAGTCTCAATCAAGTGACATATCATACAAGTGAGAAAAAGGAAAAACAGAAAAGAAAATTTTGCACGGATCTTAATGTAGGATCAACTGAGACTTAGAAAGAATGTACTAAAATTTAGTGATGAGATATTATTTTCATGTATAAAATATAATAATTATCTCATGATCTTGAGGGCTGAGGACGGTGGAATCAGGACCGTCCACGTGGACATGTGGATGCTCCCACCATAATCCGTAAACTAATCCCAGTCCCGATCGAAATCCAAATCACGAACACTACCACTTGGACACAAATTAATTTGATTTACAGAGATCTCTCGAGTCCCGGTGAACCGCGGCGGCACTCCGTCCCCCTGCCATCCGCCTTCTATAAATAGGCAGCAGCTGGAGTCACGACCTCCTCAGTCCCCGGCCACAACCACATCCTCCCCCCAATCTCGCTCCCTCCCTACCACGCTGGTCCCTGCGAGGCGGCGCGGCGAGCGCGAGCAGTCGGGTCGGGTCCGGTCAAAGCGAGGCGGCGATGGCGTCGTCGGCGCCGGGCGGCGGCAGCGGGAAGATCGAGCGGCTGTCGTCGATCGACGCGCAGCTGCGCCTGCTCGTCCCGGCCAAGGTGTCCGAGGACGACAAGCTCATTGAGTACGACGCGCTCCTCCTCGACCGCTTCCTCGACGTCCTGCAGGGCCTCCACGGCGACGATCTCAGGGAGATGGTAACTTTTTTTTTCTTTTACACTGTTCGATCTCGCACCGGATCCGAGCTGTCCCATCACCCATGTGCTACTGCTGCGCTGTTCCCATTGATTCCTCTGAACTTTACATGTGGCGCTTCGGGGTTCGAGTGGAGTTTTCAGCTCAGTGTTTACGGAGCGGGGTTGACTTTCGGTTAAGTCTCGATGTCGGTAGATTTGTGCGTAATCTGGTGTTGTTAAGTGGGAGTTTGGACGATTGCCCAGCTGCTCAGTTTTCCTGCCACAAACAATTTTTTTTCGCAGCTAATCTATATTCCATTGTGGTCTTGATTTTGGGAGCACTGCTTTAATTAGTCGAGCTGGGTTACTAATTGAATCTCAAATCGTGTCAGTCAAGCCTGACTTCGTCCGTGGAACTTGCCTTGCTATCATGAGTGCTGGATCTTGTGTTGGTCACATACGGGAGACCAAATAACTGACTTAGTAGTTGTGTTAACTAAAGTAAATCATGTTAACTGACTTGGATCTACTGAAATTATGAAAAATAGATGACAGTGTTATCTCTTAGTCTAGGAATATACTAGTTGGGTTAAACTGTCGAGACAACGGATAGCTGACTTCTTAGGAGAACCGGCATGGAAGTGCTGATCAGATTTATATGTTTGGAAGTGCAGTTTCCAAGTGACATTGTCCATTGCTTGTAGGCTACTGTTCTTCCATCCTGTTTACCTTACCTAAACAAAGCCCGAGTCCACACAACATATGGCGTTTCCAGAGAACCAAACTAGGGGAAAAAAGGTTCTTGAAACGACTATGCCTTGACTTTTGTTGACTTGGTGGCCTCACAACCTGTTACGTAGGCATATAAACAATTAGGTTGCTGGCCGGCCTGATAATTTTTTGTTCCCTTGCTTGTCGATTGATTAAGAAGACATCCTATCTCTTATGTTGATTGATGGACATGCATAACTGAATTATTATTTTCACTAAACAGGTTCAAGAATGCTATGAGGTGGCTGCTGAATATGAAACAAAGCATGACCTGGAAAAGCTTGATGAACTCGGAGAGATGATAACAAGTTTGGATCCTGGCGATTCTATTGTGATCGCCAAAGCTTTTTCACACATGCTTAACTTGGCCAATTTGGCTGAGGAAGTGCAGATCGCATACAGGAGGAGGGTCAAGCTCAAGAAGGGAGACTTTGCTGATGAAAATTCAGCAATCACAGAATCTGACATCGAGGAAACTCTTAAGAGGCTTGTTTTTGACATGAAGAAGTCCCCTGCTGAGGTCTTTGATGCCCTCAAGAATCAGACTGTTGATCTGGTTTTGACTGCACATCCAACACAATCTGTAAGGAGGTCACTGCTTCAGAAGCATTCGAGGTTAGTTAGCCAGACATTGTGATGATAGTTGTCATGATACAATTTCTATGTATTAATCCTGATTTCAATGACTTTATATCAGGATCCGGAACTGTTTGGTTCAGTTATACTCAAAGGATATCACTCCAGATGACAAGCAGGAGCTTGATGAGGCTCTCCAGAGAGAGGTGCTTACTGCTATCCTTATGTTGATTTTCATGCTGCTGCTAAGGCACATTGTTAACGTGGCAATGCAGTCACAGTAGCCTTACAACATCATTACCGTTGAGATCACTTTCTTACACTTAACCTAAAATCCTCCTTTTTAGATCCAAGCTGCCTTTAGAACTGATGAGATCCGAAGGACTCAGCCCACTCCCCAAGATGAGATGCGTGCTGGTATGAGCTACTTCCATGAGACAATATGGAAGGGTGTTCCAAAGTTTTTGCGCCGTGTTGATACGGCATTGAAGAACATTGGGATCAATGAGCGTGTTCCTTATAATGCTCCTCTTATCCAGTTCTCTTCTTGGATGGGTGGAGATCGTGACGGTGAGTGGAATCTCTGTCCCTCGTGATACTGTGCAGCGTACATCTATGATATATTTACAGTCACTGAGCTTTTACCTAGGTGGTGTCTATTAGATGCTACATTTTCTGTATCTGGTCATATCATGGTACTACATAGAACTATGGATAAAGGCAACTATTTATCTAAACTTGTAGTACCTTTACAAATACAGGAAATCCAAGAGTGACACCAGAAGTTACAAGGGACGTCTGCTTGCTCGCCAGAATGATGGCAGCTAATTTGTATTGTGCACAGATTGAGGATCTCATGTTTGAGGTAGAAATTGATTTATTACTTTTAAGTAAGTTCACATATATTTGGTCATTAGAAGTTGATAAAACTTCAAACTATTCCAGTTGTCTATGTGGCGTTGCAACGATGAGCTACGCTCGCGAGCTGATGAGCTGCACCAATCTTCTAAGAAGGACGCTAAGCATTACATAGGTACACATCAGTACCAGTTTTTTTAATGTAAAATAGTAGGTCAGACCCCTGCAAGAGCTTTAAAAAGGCAGTAACAGCTTCTAGGCAAGAAATTTCACATAACATATGCCTTTTTTTATTCTACTTATTAATTTGTGATGTTCATATCTGATATTTAGAGTTCTGGAAGAAGGTTCCTCCAAATGAGCCATATCGGGTAATACTGGGTGATGTTAGGGATAATCTTTACAACACGCGTGAGCGATCACGTGAGTTGTTATCCAGTGGACATTCTGACATACCTGAGGAAGCTACTCTGACAAATCTTGAGCAGGTTGAGTAATGTCTATGAAATATAATTGCAACTATACAGTTTTTCTTCAATGGTACTATGTTTGGTAGAGAAATTGTCTTTAATATATGCCAGTCTTCTCTTGCAGCTGTTGGAGCCCTTGGAGCTCTGTTACAGGTCGCTGTGTGCTTGTGGTGACCGTGTTATTGCTGATGGAACCCTTCTTGATTTCTTGCGCCAAGTCTCTACCTTTGGACTTTCCCTCGTGAAGCTTGACATCAGGCAAGAGTCTGACAGGCACACTGATGCTCTTGATGCAATCACCTCATACCTGGGAATAGGATCTTATCGTGAGTGGTCTGAGGAACGCCGTCAAGAATGGCTGTTGTCTGAACTCAATGGGAAGCGCCCATTATTTGGTGCAGACCTTCCCATGACAGAGGAAGTTGCTGATGTTATGGGCGCGTTTCAGGTTATCGCTGAGCTGCCCGGTGACAATTTTGGAGCATATGTCATTTCAATGGCAACATCTCCTTCAGATGTTCTTGCTGTGGAGCTCCTCCAACGTGAGTGCCATATCAAGACACCACTTCGAGTTGTCCCCCTGTTTGAGAAGTTGGCCGATCTCGAGGCTGCCCCAGCAGCACTGGCCAGACTCTTCTCAATAGATTGGTACAGAGAGAGGATCAATGGCAAGCAGGAGGTCATGATTGGGTATTCAGACTCAGGCAAGGATGCAGGCCGTCTCTCAGCAGCTTGGCAGATGTACAAGGCTCAGGAGGACCTCGTCAAGGTCGCTAAGCAATTTGGAGTGAAATTGACGATGTTCCATGGACGAGGTGGGACTGTTGGAAGGGGCGGTGGCCCTACTCACCTTGCCATCTTGTCTCAGCCACCGGACACGATCAATGGATCACTCCGGGTCACTGTTCAGGGTGAAGTTATTGAGCAGAGCTTTGGGGAGGAACACTTGTGCTTCAGGACGCTCCAGCGTTTCACAGCTGCTACTCTTGAGCATGGGATGCGTCCACCCATTTCACCAAAGCCAGAGTGGCGAGCTCTTCTCGATGAGATGGCTGTGGTGGCAACTGAAGAATATCGGTCAATCGTCTTCCAAGAACCACGCTTCGTCGAGTATTTCCGCCTTGTAAGTTGCTCTTATTGACTATCAGGCTAGGAAAAATATTAACTGCTTGAATAAACTTTTCAATATATTGCAAACCTGGACCTGTTAGTGAGCTTAAGTTCATGCAATGATCTGAAGTGGAAATCTATATAATGAAAAATAATTTCAAAATAATGAATTGTGACAGCACTTAGGTACCTTCTTTTGCAACTGTAATAGTATGACAGACTCTGAAGCCAATGTTATATTGGCCACTCAGGCTATTGCAGTAGTAAGATTTAAACAAAAGAAAAACAAACCTTGGTGCCTTTCAGGTTGAACCTTCAGTCAAATAATTTCTTTGATGCTTGTGTTTGACAGGCAACACCAGAGACAGAGTATGGCAGGATGAATATAGGAAGCAGGCCGTCCAAGAGAAAGCCCAGTGGTGGCATTGAATCACTCCGTGCAATCCCATGGATCTTTGCATGGACGCAGACACGGTTCCACCTCCCGGTCTGGCTGGGCTTTGGTGGCGCCTTCAAGCATATCCTAAAGAAGGACATCAGGAACTTCCACATGCTCCAGGAGATGTACAACGAGTGGCCATTCTTCAGGGTCACCATCGATCTTGTTGAGATGGTGTTCGCCAAGGGTAATCCTGGCATTGCTGCCTTGTATGACAGGCTCCTAGTTTCAGAGGGGCTACAGCCACTGGGTGAGAAGCTGAGGGCCAACTATGAGGAGACCCAGAAGCTGCTTCTTCAGGTGTGTTTACTAAAACGCAGAACACTTGTACTACTTCGTTCAATATCAATGCCAGCAGTCTTCTAAACCAGTTGTTAAAATATTACTAACAATAAAACTGGATTTCTTGGTTTCAGGTTGCTGGGCACAAGGATCTTCTTGAAGGTGATCCCTACCTGAAGCAGCGGCTCCGCCTCCGTGACGCGTACATCACCACCATGAATGTCTGCCAAGCATACACATTGAAGAGGATCCGTGACCCAGACTACCACGTCGCATTGCGCCCCCATCTGTCCAAGGAGGTGATGGACACGAGCAAGCCGGCTGCTGAGCTCGTGACGCTGAACCCGGCGAGTGAGTACGCGCCGGGGCTGGAGGATACCCTCATCTTGACCATGAAGGGCATTGCTGCCGGTCTGCAGAACACCGGTTAGGGCAAGGGGAGATGCCGGATTATCTTCTTTTTGTACCTTGATGAGATATTTTCCTTTTATCGAGGGCTGTTGACCTTGCTTGTATCTCAGCGGATGTTGCTGCATCTGCCCCTCTACCCAGTGAGGAATAATGTCATTTCGCAAGTAGTATAACATTTATAAATAAAGGCAAACAATGATAATTTCTAATCTCTTTGTTAGTCGTACTTGGAACACTTAACAATGTACTCCATCCGTCCGAAAAAGCTTGTCCTTCAAATGGATGTATTTAGCACCAAGTTACATCCATTTGAGGGACAAATTTTTTCGGACGAAGGGAGTACTGGATTGGGCATTTATGTGGTGTCCAGTGCGCTGAATATTAGAATTAATTCTTGCTTGTGGTGCCTTCGCTTAAATCAGTGTATGTCACTGCTTACCTGTTGCGGTTGAAATTGCAGCTTTTATGTTTTCTACATTGAAATCACAGCTTTTATGTCTTCTATTTAGAAGGCCTGCAATAAAATGTGCTTTCTAGGAATTTCCTGCTTTATATACATCTAATCGCCAATCGGTTATTGAATGAGCTGGATTGCAGTGGGAAGAGGAGATGGAGAAAAACCCTCTAAGGAAAAAAAAAAGAATGAAAAGAGAGGGAAAGAAGCCCCCTGTCTTATTCTTATAGGAGAATGAGGAGGCTCGAACCCAGGCCGGCGACAACAACCTTTGTGCTGTCCATCGCTCCACCCAGAAGAGCTCCTCTGAAAAGCCTCTCAGCATTTTGTTGCGAAACCCACATAGTTACATCATTCAGTTCACATGTAAGGAAAAACGTAGGTGGATCACCATCCCACCAATACATCGAAGATGACCATGATGTTGGTTGATCGCTGGAGCTATGTTGTTCTTTTGCCATATTTTGGAAGTTGATTGATTAGATGTTGCATGCCTATGTCATGCCACTAAGATGTTGCATGCCTATGTCATGCCACTAAGTTGATTGATTAGATGTTGCATTTTGTTTTTGTTCTTTGTTTTGTTAATGAAATCAATATGCCCACACGTTGGTTGTGTAACATTTGTTGGAATGCCAATGAATCTTATCAAAAAAATCCATTAGAGTAAAAACCCAGCCTCCAATTGGCTCTACATGCTAAATATTAGATGTTGCATGCCTATGTCATGCCACTAAGTTGATTGATTAGATGTTGCATTCTGTTTTTGTTCTTTGTTTTGTTAATGAAATCAATATGCCCACACATTGGGTGGGTAACATTTGTTGGAATGCCAATGAATCTTATTAAAAAAATCCAGTAGAGTAAAAACCCAGCCTCCAATTGGCTCTACATGATTTTTCAGGCTGAGCAATGAAAAAGCACCTTTCAAACATGGAGAAGCATGTTATCTTCAAATTCAATTTCTATTGTCCTAATATTTAGCACCACATCAAACATAATTTTATAAATTTGTTACATCAACTCTAAAGTAAACAACATGGTAAAAGAAGTTTAATTATCCTCGCAAAAAAAAGAACTCTTTAACTTAATACTATCAATGCATATAGAGATTAGTAAGGTTTGTTAATTAAAATAATATTATCAAATGAGGAACATTCATAATTTTAAAAATCATCATTTTATATTCATATAAATAACTAATATGAAACAATTTATATCTACAATACCAAATATATATAATATTAAACTATATCTTATGATGAAGCTAATGATATATGTTTGACATTCTAGATGTAAATATTTTTCTCTACAAATTCGGTCGAAGTTTATGAGGTTTGACTTTTCAAAAATTTGTATGCACTACATTATGGAACGGAGGGAGTATCTTCAACTTTATGAATCGATTATTTTCATCTTATGAAGGAAAAAATCAATCTATAGCTTCACTCCAAGCAAGAGGAGTAAAAACCCAATCCCGAATGAGCTCTACATGTTTTTTCTGGTTGAGCCATGAAAAAGCACATTTCAAACATGGAAGAGCGGGTTATCTTCAAATTCAATTTTTATTGTATTAATATTTAGCATAACATCAAACATAGTTCTATAAATTTGCTACATCATCTCTAAAGTAAACAACATATAAAAGAAGTGTAGTCAAACTCTTAATTTAGTATCCTAGCAAAAAATATATCTTAACTTAGTACTTTTTTTTAAACACAGTACATATACGGACGCTCATACATACACACATACACTCATCCCTATGAATGCATATACACACACGCTAACCCTATGAGCACCCCTCGAGAACGCACAACGCTGGAAGGTCTGAAATAAATTCAAAAAAAAAGTGTCCTCCTAACTTAGTACTACCGGTGTATAGAAAGATTAGCAAGCTTTGTTAATTAAAACAGCATTATCAAATTTCCATGAGAAACATTCATAATTTTGAAAATCATCATTTTATATTCATATCAAGAACTAGAGTCAAAGTAGCGTCTTGAAGACTGTCTATATTTTGGATGAATCGGTTTGCTGGATATATTTAATCACTTTTTCTATCGGTTTTGCTGGTTTGAGTGTTGGTTGCAAGTGTCAAGATTTGACATCGCTAAAAATCGTTTGTGAAGACATCAACATTACTAATTTAGGTTGCAAATCAGTTAAAAAAAAGGTAGCAAATGAAAAAGAGCCTAAAACATTCTCAAAATAAAATAAAATAATACAGCCTAAATCCTATCTCTCCGCACTAGCCTCATAAAAACCGCAAACAGCAGGGACTAAACTGCATACCCCGAAGATCATTGTTCGCTGACGCCGCCTCCTTGGTCTTTCCTCTCCTCCCTTCCCCTCCGCCGCGATCGACCCCAAGAGCACGAAACCCTAGCCCTAGCCCAACCCATCTTCTCCATGGCCAACAGCAACCTCCCCCGCCGCATCATCAAGGTAACTAACCCTTCCGTGTGCTCTCGTTCCGTCTCCCCCAGTTTTCCCGCTCCTTTCCGTGCAATTTTGGTGATTTTCGGTGGGTGTTGCTTCCTGCAGGAGACGCAGCGGCTGCTCAGCGAGCCAGGTGAGATCTGAGATGATTCTACTCAGGAGTAGATGCTATTTTAGGAGTTTGTTTTCGCCTATTTTCGCTCTGAATTAGTTATAGTAATCTCCAGTTAGCTTCAGTAGATCCTCTAATCTCTCGTTTGTTTATTTTGGTTAATTAATACTAGAGCTTCAGTTATTTCTCTAACTGTGAAGAGTCGGTCCCTACTTTAGCTGTTCCTTAAATTTGT
The DNA here is from genome assembly GCF_018294505.1 of Triticum aestivum. Taxonomy (NCBI): domain Eukaryota; kingdom Viridiplantae; phylum Streptophyta; class Magnoliopsida; order Poales; family Poaceae; genus Triticum; species Triticum aestivum. The sequence goes on along the minus strand of NC_057807.1, from coordinate 330,739,984 downwards.
AAAAACAATCGTTGGATGGTCTGTTGAGGATCCCGGGCACTGCCCTTGTTATGTTCTTGCAGCTCCTGGCATCAGTGCTTCACCATCAGAGGAGAACATGCGCTACTTCAATGTCATGATCCTTGGCCCAACTCAGTCGCCATATGAAGGTGTTAAATTTTTTCCTTCTGTTCTTCTGTTCTGTACTTTAGTTGCCTTTGGCATTAACTGCAGGGTTGGCAATGCAGTGCTCTAATTGGCTGTCGAAATGGTAGATCAACTTTAGGATCTGATCAACTGTACTAAGAAAATTTATCGCAGTATGTGGATTCTTATAGTGATTTGTAGCTGTTGGACATGATCAAGGATAATTTGAGCACTAAATTTTTTAGAGCAAAGTGATGCCATATTTAAGAAACAAAGCAGCCATATTTGTTGCGTGCCACAACTAAGAGAAATAGCATATATATAGTATAACCTTGCTGTGCCAGCACACATGGTCTAGCACAATTCATAGGAATTTCGGCGCAATGCAAGCAGCATTTTTTTGTTTAGTTATTGAACGCTCTTGTTTCTGCAAAATTCATGGAAGCATCATTTATTTCCTGAAATATAAGTATCTGGAAACTGGAGAGGGTTATATTTTCTGCTGGTATCACATAGACAGCATCATCTTCCTGAGATGTATAGCTTTCCAACTCCTGACTCCTAAATAGGCTTGCAATTAAGTCGCTGTTTTTCCCCATATGTGGGAATGCTTGAATGTCCTGGATGCTCCCTGTTATCTTAGTAGTACTTCAATTCTCAACACAAACTTCTGATATGGTTCATTTTGTCATGTGATGATTACTGCATCCTCTTTACCTCCACTAATGCATTCCTAGCTCCTAAGTTATTACGATTAACTCATGTTCAATGTTGGCTATTTCAAACATGTAAATGCAATATGCTCTCTTGTTAACTGTTAGTTTGGTTACTTGTCAGGAGGAGTATTCAAACTTGAGTTGTTTTTACCTGAAGAATATCCAATGGCTCCGCCAAAGGTGTTTCATTGTTGCTTTATTTCAAGTATCTCAGTGCTATGACTTTGTTGGTTTGTAATTTTGTTGATGTTTTTTCCAAGCTTCATGTAGACAAGTTCTTATGTGCACCCAATTCATATGGAGCTCATATGTGTAGCTAAGATTCTGTCGCAGCTTAACAAATAAATAGTGGAATCATATGAATAAATGTTGGATATCATCATATGATTCTTCTAATGATCTCGATGATTCCTGATGAGTTTGAGGAAGATGTATTCATCATCATATTTAGTGTTGAGAGGACTTAGATTTGTCTCGTTATTTTGTTAAGATTTCAGATTGAGTGGTTACATTGATTTAAGGTCTACATGATCTATACATTTTTTTGTGACTGAAGTTTTGATTTGATCACTGTAAACAGGTTCGCTTTCTCACAAAAATTTACCATCCAAACATTGACAAGGTAAGTTCGTTATATTCTGACCCCTTATATACATTAAAAGTTATATTATTTTTCTTAATACGTACATTATACAGCTTGGGAGGATATGCCTTGATATCTTAAAGGACAAGTGGAGTCCTGCCCTTCAGATCCGAACAGTTCTTTTGAGGTGAATGTTCCTGCTACAGTAGTTTTTTTGTTGATATATGCGATGACATTCTGTTGTACTCCACATTTGGTGTGTTTTGTTCATAAAGAAGTCGATACTTCTATAGAAACCATCTATCAGCTCCACTGGACTAAATAGCATTTCTAGGTTCCTGAAATAGTTTCGTGAAATGGATATTAGAAATGGGACATTAGTTCTACATTAAATAGTTTTTGTAGCACTTTGCAAATGTTTCACACTAAAAAGCCAGGCATATCATATGGGATGCATACAGTCATTATGCAAAGACCCTGGAAGAAATGAAAGATTTTGATAAAGTTGATGACACTAAATGTACAGTACAATGGAGCTCCTGGCACTGCCACCACAACCACCAGTAAACTGGTGGCAGAACTGATATGTGTTGCTGTAACTAGAATATGCATAGAAGGAGTATGTGATGTGGGTCCTTCAGCACCTTACCACTGCTGGTGTTTACTTGGAAATATTTGCTGAAACATAACCAGAAAGTTCAAACGAGTTGAGCAGAACAAATCAATCTTAGCTGAACATCTCATTCCTTTCCACTTGATGTTTATTTTCAGCATTCAAGCACTCCTCAGCGCTCCAAATCCTGACGATCCGCTTGCTGACAATGTGGCAAAGCACTGGAAGGCCAACGAGACAGAAGCTGTGGAAACAGGTGATGATCTTGTTGCATTTGTAGCCGCAAAATATAGCTGTTTTTTCTCAAGCAATGCCGGTTTCATATTGTGCAGCCAAAGAGTGGACCCGTGTCTACGCTAATGATGCATGAGCTCTGCATGCTATGACTGATTGCTCAGTAGTCTTGGCAAGGTGAGGTGAAATAGACTATCAAGTGGTTTAAAATGGAGGTCCAGCTGATGAACTAGTGAAATGTGAAGTTTCCTCCTTGCATCGCGTGTACCGGGTGTGATGCATATTATTACCCTAGTTGGGATGCGAAGGACCCATGTGCGTGTATATTTCGTTGAGTGTTGTACCGTAATAAACATCCTGAAGTCATGTGTGCCTTTTCTTGCTCTACATTAACTTCTTGGCCTTTCCTGGTTTGTTTTTATCAAGTGTTTGAGAATTTGTTGTACGTTCTGCATGTGTGTATCTTTGTTGTGAGCGAGAGAATAGTTGTGTGGTAGTAGTTTCTAGATAGAGGTTTTACATTGCGATACCATGGAACGGATACATGAAAGAACAAAGCCTACATGTGGTGGTCTAGTAGTCTACTTTTTCCTCGAGTAATATGTAGAGCTGCGGCATAGAGCGGTGGTCAGTTCATTCTTTTTTTTTTCTGGGGGGTTGTTTTCCAGGAGCAATGCTAGAACTAACGTCAGTTTTTATGTGAATGAAATCAGTTTGTTTAGGATTAGCGGGTGAGGCCCACCCCGGTTAAATTTGTGTGTGTGTGTGTGTGTGTGTGTGTGTGTGTGTGTGTGTGTGTGGAGGTATTGGTGGTGGCGGTTGACGTGCTGCCAGCATCGTAACGGAGTGGTAGGATGTCGGAAAACAGAGACAATTTTTCTCGAGTACTCTGGCTCTTTGTCAGAGCGTGGAACTTCCTTGTCAGTTGCCATTCCTTGTTCCTTGTCCAGTCTTGGTCCATTGAGTAGCTGTGCACCATCGTGTTGAGTGCATTATGGTTTTGGTCATTAGTTACAACTACATGATGGGTGTAGAGATGTTGGCCTGAGCAGCGTCTTCTTCAGCAGCCTGTTGTGTTGGTGTTGGGTGTCCTTGAAAAGTGTATGTGCGCGGCTGTGTTTCTTGGAGTTGTGGAGCACCAATCTTGATCCATCTAAACCTACAAGGAGGCTGAGCGACCACCCTCCACGAATGGATCTTCTGAGACGTTGGATGTGTTGCTCCTTTATACCACGCTGTTGATTTTACGAGGACAATGACTAGTGGGCTCGTCCTGTGATACTATTGGTTAGGTCAGTCTTTTTGGGGTGCGTGGAGGCCCTCTCCTGATGCGCCGCGTGTGCGTCACGCTGTCTGAGCGTGCGGCAGCCCGTGGATGATTTTTTTTTTGAAAAGCGGGGTTCGCCCCAGCCTCTGCATTTGAACGATGCATACGGCCAATATTATTAATAAGCAAAAGGTCCAACAAAAGTCTTCAAGTCTCGACCAAAGAAATACAAAAAAGGCTCACGACGAGCTAAGCAGTAATAAAAAAGGCCACAACCGGCTGGCATAAAAAGATATGAGCACTACAATGCCTATCTTATTACATAATCGTCATCCAAACCGGTTGAAAATATCCTGTGCTACCGTCTGGCATCGGGTAGACCCAGTAACCAAACGCTCCCTGGCCTCCGTCGGACCAGTAACCAAACGCTCCCTGGCCTTCGTAGGAATAAGTAGCGACCACATACGGATCCAGTGGATGGATTATTTTGCTACGTGGGCGCCCATTTCTTTCACTGCAGGTGGGCTATGTTCGGCCTAGTCCCACTCGCCCGTCACCTATCTCACTGTTTTGACCTTCTCAGCAAACCTTAGCAGAAAATGAACTCCTTCGAAAACTATTTCACGATATGACCTTTTTGGCGTTTCTGCTCTATTTAGAAACGCCGAACTAGCCCGCGTTGCCCCTCTTAATAGATAAGTGACAATAAAAACAACTTGCTGCAAACGCCACATCCTTTGGCATTTCATACTTCTTTTTTTTTTGAAAGATCCAGCTTGGCTGGCTTCAATTGATTTAGAAGGGATCATATGGAAAACAATCGTTGATCAAGTGATCAAAGGGGGCAAACAGAGCAAAATGAGAGGAAGAGAAAAGAAAATCGAGGGGGCCGCACCACGGCCCCGGCCCTGTCCTAGTGTTTTATCTCACAACACGATCCCCAAACGGGGGCTATATAGCTTTGGCTCCGGCCAGGCGCCATTGCTCCATTGTACGTCGTATTGCTTCAATAACATCATGTGAGATTGCTTTCTTTTATGATCATGGTTTTTGCGCCCCTTCTTTCTTCTCTGCCTGTCGCTGCAAGCATAGCCTTGACCACCGAAGGCGTGCAAACACGGTTCTCTTGTGGAGCTGAGAGCGATGCACAACCTTTCCACGTTGCCACCTCGTTCCAGATTGCGCGCGAGAAGGTGCAGTTCCAGAAGAGGTGGGTAGAGGACTCCAGGTTTCTCAAGCAGAGGTGACAGAAGTAAGAGTTAGGCCATCCTCGACGTTGCAATCTACCGTTGCACCACACTCTGTTCCAATGCAGCAGCCACGAGAAGATCTTGATCTTGCCAGCGGCCCAAGCCTTCCAAATAGAAGCTTTCATGTCTTTGTTGAGCAGGTTATTGAACTGGATATTGTAGGCTGAGCTCGTTGAATAGATTCCCTTGCTATTTCTTGTCCAAACAATAGCGTCTTCCTACTGTTCGCTCACCAGTCATCCGTGCTCCCTGATTCTGCGCGCCAACATCACCACTTCTTGAGCTATATCCTCCCACCTCCCATTACCGAGGCTGCGGATCCAGTTGTCATCCCGTAAAGCTTTCGAGACGGTCTTGTTCTCCCTCAGGATCGTTTGAACAACGTAGGGAAGGATAAGCATGACGGCTCCTAGCCCAGCCAGCTACATGTCCAGAATTTTGCCGCCTTGCCGTCCCCGATGGTGATCCTCGTGGCCCGAGCGAAAAGCGCCATGTCAAAGTTGTCACATGGGATTGGGAATGCTTTCCATGGTCGGGTTGGCTGCATCCATTGAAGTTAGAGCCATATGAGACGCAAAGCCCTGCCGAAAAGTTGCAGGTCCTGAATTTCCAGCCCTCCCTTTGCTAGGGGAGAGAAAACTGTCTGTTAGTTGATTTTGCACTTGCCACTGGTCAGCTCTTCTTCTTGAGCCCAAAGGAATCGCCTTCTGGTCTCGTCGATATCCTTCAAAAGCTTCTTTGGTGGCCGCAGCATCGTCAACGCAAAGGTTGTTATGGCTGAGAGTATGTTGCGGACTAGAACTCTTCTTCCGGCCATATTCATTAGCCTGTTGATACGTCTCCAACGTATCGACTTTTTCTCACGCTTTTCCTCTTGTTTTGGACTCTAACTTGCATGATTTGAATGAAACTAACCCCGGACTGACGCTGTTTTTAGTAGAACTACCATGTTGTTGTTTTTGTGCAGAATAAAAGTTCTCGGAATGGAACGGAACTTTGCGATGATTTTTTATATCAATAATAAGAATTTCTGGAGCCAAGACCTGTAGGAGAGGGGCACCTGGGTGGGCACAACCCACCAGGGCGCACCCCCTCTCTTGGCGCGCCTAGGTGGGTTGTACCCACCTAGTGGCCCCGCCGCCGACCCCCCTGATACTATAAAATCACATATTTCCAGAAAAAATAGGGAGAAAGAATTATCGTGATTCACGAGACAGAGCCGCCGCCAAGCCCTGTTCTTCCTCAGGAGGGCAGATCTAGAGTCCGTTTGGGTCTCCGGAGAGGGGGATCTTCGTTCTTTGTCCTCACCAACCCATCTCCATCGCAAATTCCATGATGCTCCCCACTAGGAGTGAGTAATTCCTTCGTAGGCTCGCTGGTCGGTTAGGAGTTGGATGAGATTCATCATGTAATCGAGTTATTTTTGTTAGCGCATGATCCCTAGTATCCACTATGTTCTTAGCTTGATGTTGCTATGACTTTGCTATGCTTAATGCTTGTCACTTTGGGCCCGGGTGCCATGAACTCAGATCTGAACCGTTTATGAATTCATAATTATATCCATGTTTTAGATCCGATGCAAGTTATAGTCACCTACTAGGGTTATGATCCGTCAACCCCGGAGTGACAACAACCGGGCCCACTCTCGGTGATGACTGTAGTTTGAGGAGTTCATGTATTCACTATGTGTTAATGCTTTGTTCCGGTTCTCTATTAAAAGGAGGCCTTAATATCCCTTAGTTTCCAATATGGACCCCGCTGCCACGGGAGGGTAGGACAAAAGATGTCATGCAAGTTCTTTTAATAAAGCACGTATGACTATTTACGGAATACATGCCTACATTATATCGATGAACTAGAGCTAGTGCCGTATCGCCCTAGTTTATAACTGTCACATGATGAATATCATCCAACAAGTCACCGATTCAATGCCTACGAATTTATCTTATATTGTTTCTGCTAAGTTACTACTGTTGCTACTGCTATCGTTACTGCTACAATATCACTGCTATCACTGTTACTGTTACCGTTGCTGTTGTCACTACCATCAAAACTATCAAACTACTCTGCTACTGATCACTTTGCTGCAGATAATTAATCTCCAGGTGTGGTTGAATTGACAACTCAGATGCTAATACCTTCAAATATTCTTTGGCTCCCCTCGTGTCGAATCTATAAATCTGGGTTAAATACTTACCCTCGAAAACTGTTTCCATCCCCTATACTTGTGGGTTATCAAGACCTTTTTCTGGCGCCGTTGCCGGGGAGCATAACTATATTTGTTGAGTCACTTGGGATTATTATCAATTTATTACTATGAAGAATATGAAGGACACTAAGACTAAGATATTTCCCTCAAAGACGAGGGGAGGTAAGGAACTGCCATCCAGTTCTGCTTTAGATTCACCTTCTGTTATGAGTAAAGTTGCAACACCACCACATGCTATTAGTTCTGATATGTCGCAAGTTATTGATGATGCTACTTCTACTATGAATGATGCTTATGATGATGCTAGTACCATGCTCGATAATGATGATGTGCCACTTGGTGAATTTCTTGATGAACAAATTGCTAGAGTAATACAACATGATGTTGTTGAATCTGATGATGAGCTTGAAACTGAAACTCCTAAAACACTTACTAGAGCTAGCCCTCCTAGATATGAATTTCCTAAGGTACCGGAAGGCTATGTTATGAGTGAAGAGGCCACTAGAGATATTCTTGCTTGTAAGGATAGAGATGATCTAGAGAAATTATTACACAAGTATAAAGAAAAATCTCTGAATGCTAGAATGAAATGTGATCCTAAGTTTGCTACTTCACCTATTGCTATTGCTGATAAGGATTATGAATTCTCTGTCGACCCAGAGTTAATCACTTTGGTTGAGTCTGATCCTTCCATGGTTATGAAACTGAAACTGTTGTGACACATCTTACTAAGTTGAATGATATAGCCACCCTTTTTACTCATGATGAGAAAACTCGACACTACTTTATTTTGAAATTATTTCCTTTCTCATTAAAGGGTGATGCTAAATCTTGGTACAATACTCTTGCTCCTGGTTGTGTGTGTAGTCAGGATATGATCTACTAATTCTCTAAAAAATATTTCCCTGCTCATAAGAAACAAGCTGCCTTAGAAGAAATATTTAACTTTGTTCAAACTAAAGAAGAGTCTCCCACAAGCTTGGGGGAGGCTTTGCCAGTTACTTAACGCTTTGCCTGATCATCCTCTTAAGAAATATGAAATACTTGATATCTTCTATAATGGACTAACCGATGCTTCTAGGGACTTCCTAGATAGTTGTGTTGGTTGTGTTTTCAAGAAATGAACTATTGCTCAAGCTGAAGAATTATTGAATAGCATATTGAAAAATTATGATGATTGGACTATTCCTGAACCACCGCCTAAACCCACTCCGAAGAAGAGGGGTATATTATATCTCAGTCCTAAAGATATGCAAGAGGGAAAGAAATCTATGAAGGAAAAAGGTATTAAAGCTGAGGATGTTAAAAATTTACCTCCTATTGAAGAAATACATGGGCTTGATACACCACCGCTGCCTAAGGTGGTAGAGGTAAATTCTCTTATGAAGTTCAATGAAAATGATAATCCTCACAATATGCATCCTAGCCAATGCCTTATGAGTTTGATAACTACATTAGAAAACAAGACCACTTCAATGCAAATGTTATGAAACCATTGAAATATAGTTATGATATGATTGCTCGCTTGAGTGACTTGTTATTTAGAATCTCAAATGATGTTAGAGGTGTTGGAAAACATGCTTCTATGGTTCAAACTCAATTAGAACAAGTTGCTAAATCTCAAAGAGAATTACTTAATGAAATGAATCATAATATACATGACTTTGCTGTTAGAGTTGCAACTAGAGGAGGTAAAATGACTCAACAACCACTTTATCATGAGGGACACCCAAAAAGAATCGAACAAGATTCGTAAAGAAATAACACTAGTGCACCTAGTCCTTCTAAAAAGAAAAAGAAAAAGAAAAATGATAGGACTCTGCATGCTTCTAGTGAACCTGAAATAGACAAACCTCGTGAAAATGAAAATAAAACTTCTATTTGTGATGCTGAAACTCAATCTGGTAATGAACATCCATTTAGTGATAATGACAAAGACAATGATGAGGTTCATGAAGACACTCAACCTAATGATAAAGATCCAGATAATGATGTTGGAATAGAACCACCTGTTGATCTTGATAACCCACAACCTAAGAATAAAACATATGATAAAAGAGACTTTGTTGCTAGAAAACACGGTAAAGAAAGAGAACAGTGGGTTCAAAAACCTATGCTTCCACCCAAGTCAACTAAAAAGAAAGATGATGAAGAATTCAAACGCTTTGCTGAAATGCTGAGGCCAGTCTTTTTGCGTACTCGCTTGACTGACATCTTAAAAATGCCTCCTTATGCAAAGTATATGAAAGATATCATCTCAAATAAGAGAAAAATACCGGAAGCTGAAATCTCCACTATGCTTGCTAACTATACTTTTAAAGATGGAGTACCTAAAAAACTTGGAGATCCGGGAATACCAACTATACCTTGCTCTATCAAAAAGAATTATGTGAAAACTGCTTTGTGTGATTTAGGAGCTGGTGTTAGTGTTATGCCTTTCTATTTATACAATAGACTTGACCTGAATAAGCTCACACCTACTAAAATATCTTTGCAAATGGCTGACAAATCAACTGCCATACCTATCAGTATCTGTGAGGATGGGCCCGTTGTTCTTGCTAATGTTACTATTTTGACTGACTTTGTTATACTTGAGATGCCTGAGGACGACAACATGTCGATTATCCTTGGTAGACCCTTCTTGAATACTGCAGGGGCTGTTATTGATTGCAATAAAAGCAAGTCACTTTTCATATTAATGGTAATTAATGAGCATACGGTGCACTTTCCGAAGAAACAATTCCAAGTGAATGGTATTAATGTTATTGAAAAATATCTGACAATCACTATTGGAAGTTTTCAAATACCTCTACCTACTATCAAAAAGAAATATGAAATGCTTATTGTTGGGGAAATGCATATCCCCATTGAGGTAACTTAGTGATTTATGGAAGTTCTTCGGTTTCATGCTAATCAAAAGTGGTTGTTAATAAGACCCGATCAACCTTATTAATGAATCATTTTTGAACGGTATGAAGTTGATGAATTTAGTAAGCACTACCTTATGTCCCTACCTTTTGTTTTCTATTTTTGCTAGTTAAATAAAATAAAATGCTATGTTCTGTTTGTTGTCTGAATTTCCCGTGCAATAAAAAAATGACCCAAAAAGAAAAGTTCTCAGAATGCTCTGAAAACCTGATATGATTTTTTTCTGAATATTTATGAATTTTTGGTGCAAATAATACCAGAGGGAGGTGCACCAGGTGGGCACAACCCACCTGGGCACGCCAGGACCCCCAGGCGCGCCCTGGTGGGTTGTGGTCCCCACGTGGGCCCCCCTCACTTATCTCCTTAGCCCACATCATCCCTTACCTTCAGAAAAAATCCCCACTGCTCTCTCTCCCGTGTTCTTGAGCTCAAACCCGCGGATTTCGATCTCTTAGCTCGAACCTCCGTTTCTAAAACTGTTTCGGGGGATTGTTGCTTGGTATGTGACTCCACCTTTTGTCCAATTAGTTTTTGCTTTAGTGGTTTATACTTTGAATAATTAGCTACTCTTGGTGCTGCTGTAGATGAGCTTGCATGTTGAATTCTTAGTGTTCTAAGTAGTTTGAATGCTTGCTATGGCCTCTATGTATCCCTAGGAGTAGTTGCTATCAATCTTGTGAAGTTTTGTTGACAAATTTTTATCACCTCAAAATTTTTATTTTCAGAAAATTGTACGCGAACATGAATATCTTCAGGAAGTCTGGCTCGAGGAAGAACTACAAGGGTGTTATTGGGGAGTCTTCTGACAGTGATCTCCACCCTTGGAGGTTGGCGGAAGTACGACCGTGCAAATGGCCGCACACCCCGTTCCTACAAGAGGGCTGGAATTTTGGAGGAGTTCATGCAATATATTGCTAATGCCGGCCTCACCGACTTCATTGCAGATGAGTGTGATCAGCACCAAATCCTCACAAACATCTTTGTTCAAAGTTTTACTTTCCTGCCTAGGAATAATCCTCCTGAAGTGAGCTTTAATTTATTTGCTGAAAACCATCAGATACCACTTGTTCAAACCACATATGCATGATCCCCTCTGATGGGAGCTTGGCTGAGCCTAGGCCGGCCAAGTTTGAGGCCTTTTATCGCACTTTGACAGTAGGGGATGAGAGAGGAGTGTCAGCCATCACTACCGCTGGCTTACATTTTCCTGTTGTTCGTTACTTTGCACTTTTCATTGCAAAATGCTTGCTGGCTAGGGAGAAGGTGGGTGCAGTTAGTTCACCAGACCTTGCTTTTTTACGTCGTGCATCAGAGAGCGACAACACTTATAGCTTGGGAGATATTGTGGCTCGTCGCCTGCATCTTAATAAATCTCAGGGCAAAATACATGGTGGATTTATGCTACTCGTTTGGCGGCTCACTTCAAGGTTGAGTTACGCCTGCATGATTACCCTCTGACCACAATTTACCTCGACCGTGCAGCCAAGGATCACCACCATTTTACTGATGACAGATCTCCTAACATGCCTATTCTGTATAACCTAGTTTTTGTGTAATCACTCGTGATATTATTCCATTGCCTACTCCTGCTTTGTTTGATCCCGTTGCCAGGGGCGGATACAGGATTATTCCCGTAGACATCATCGTCTACCAGAACGCTCAGGCTGCCGTAGAGGCAGCATAGGAGGAGCCTTAGCAGTGGGATGCGTGGATGCCCGCTCCTCAGCACCCCTACTACCCTCTAGGCTACTGATTGACTGCCAAGTTAGGCCAAAAGCCTAAGCTTGGGGGAGTACATGTTTCTCACTGACATTATATTCATGTTCATGCATATCATTCTATTTGTTGGTGTTCACACTTTTTCATTGTATCATCCATGCTTAGATTTATTTTCCCGCTTTCTTCTTGTGTGTTTGAAAACTTTAGGAAAACAAAAAAAAATATAATTGTAGTAATTTACTTTCTATGCATGCTTAGTAGTAGTATTAAAAAGAAAATCCAAAAAGATTTCCTTGTTCTTCATTTCCTTGTTGGGAGCTTTCCCGTGTAAATAGTTTTTCTCGTTTTTGCTTTTCCCTTTTATTTGCCCATTCTAGAAAATCAAAAACTCCAAAGATATTTCAGTGTGTTTCTCTGAACTTCTTTTCTTTTTATTCGAGTTGTACCAAGGAGAAGACCACGATGAAAATGTTGAGTGGCTCTTATTTGAATAATTGTTGAACTAATAAAGAGCACATTTTACCCTGTCTTCTCCTATTGAATAAAATGTCTTGCGGATTCCAGCTTAGTCCATGGCACTCTTGCACTATTATTATTTTCATATCATTCGGTCGTGCAAGTGAAAGACAATAATGACGACATCCGATGAACTGGCCGTGGCAGGGAGAAACTGGTATGAACTCGACTTGTTCTGTTTGTGTAAATATGTTTAACCTACTATCCATGATTCAACCCATTATGATTAAACATGTTTGCAATGAAAATTAGAGATTATAGTTTCTCATGCCATGCATAAGTAGCTGGGAGTTGATAATGATTTATCTTGGATATCAAGATAACATTAAAATGATTGTGATATAGTATGATGATATGGTATCCTCCTCTGAATGTTCGAGTGGGTTGACTTGGCACATGTTCATGCATGTAGTTGAATCAAAACCAACATAGCCTCTATGATATTTATGTTCATGGTGTTCATATCCTACTCATGCTAGTGTCCAATGTTACTTATGCATGGTTATGATCGTTGTTGCTCTCTAGCTGGCCGCTTCTCAATCTAAATTGCTAGCCTTTGCCCGTACTAAGTGGGAACTCTGCTTGTACATCAAAAACCTTGAACCCAAAGTTATTCCAGATGAGTCCACCATACCTACCTATATGCGGTATTACCCTGCATCCGAAGTAAATTTGCATGTGCCACCTCTAAAAACTTCTAAAATTATCCTTTTTGTGTGCCTGGATCATTCGTGAAACGACAGGAGGTGGTCAGTATCTGTCGGCGTTCTGGGAACGGCGGTACCCAGACTTGCCTGCCCGCGGCCTGCAGCGTGGCTCAAGGAGTGGCCCAGTACGACCCATCTTCGTTAACACAAGCTCAGGACCCTCGCGAGGCGGATGATAGGAAGCTTCCTCAGGTGCAGCCTCGTCAGGCTGGCTCGCGAGGAGGCGGAGAGATCAAGGCGGGGTACCTCACGAGGTGCCCGTGACGCAAGCCCAGGGCGACCTCCACCTGGTGCCCCAGGAAGCCCACGCTCCGCAGGGCGCTGCGGGCCGCGGGCGACACGGCCAGGCGGCGCCTGCTCTCACGCTGCGGCAGGTGCAGTCAGCAGCAAGGGCTTCAAGCCACGCCGCAGCCACAACGCCGTACACCCAACGGGAGCAGGCGAACTCAAGGGCTATGCTCACGATGGCCCGAGAACTACTACGATGCAGGCTGCTGGAGGGCGGCTGCGACGTGCTACTGGAGTGAGTAGCAGAGCTCCTGAGCTCTGCCGCCTCGGGGGCTCATCCCTTCTGCGCCCAGCTGCCACCCCAGGCCCAGAGTGGACTGAATGGGGGCCCCGTACGCGCCCATGCAGCTCCAAGCGGGTTCCAAGGCCTCCCCAGCGCTAGCCTGGCCATCAGCGTCGGGCGACCAGCAGTGCCGGCTCCACCTCCGACCAGCGAAGGGGTGTCCGCTGCGGCTCATGGTCCTGTTGGGCCACCACGCTACCACTCCCAAGACAACACTTCGAGCAGGACTGCGTGGCACATGGGGCATAACAACGAGGCGTTCGGGGCGGCGGCCCCGGAAGCTTATGTGCCCCACATGGTAGATCAAGGGCGCGCACTTGAAGAATACCATGGCTCGTTCCTTGGCCCAGGCTGGGGGAAGAGACGTCGGAAGCTGAACTCTTTCGGTAACCCCAGGAGGGCCTCGATGACCGTGCTGGTGGCAGCGACTATCGGGTACCGCTAATTCCTCGGGAGCAAGCTTACACTAACCATGAGTCACAGGAGGTACAGGTCGCCGCGGTAGATGGCTGCCCCAATCCAGCAGCTTCCTACCCCTCAGGAGGAGGGCACCGGGGGCTGCCGGAGAGGGGCCAAGATCCAGCCTCACCCCCACGGCGCTCGGAGCAAGGCGTCCTCAGGAGGTAGGCCCTCTACCGGGGAGGCGCCCCAGGGCCTGCCCCCGGCAGAGGACCCGTGGTCGTCGGGGGAACCGCTGGCGATCGCTCTATCCCATCAGCGGCGTCCTCGGTCTCCGGCCATCGTCGGTGGCAATAGAGTGTGGCACAAGGCGGGGCCCTCGTGTGGCGATATGAAGCAAGGCCGGTACCTGTGAAGAAGGCCCAGTGCCTGTGAAGCTCGTCGCCCCGTGACACTCTCACGTAATAATGAGTGGGGCTGTACATGCCCCGGAGTCTCTGGAGAGTCGCCCTCGGGCCTCGGGGGCTCCCGCCCACGCCCAGTGGCAGCACTTAGCTCCGCGCTGGTGAGAAGACGTCGAAGACTAGACTAGGTGCCGGACGCGACTTTTCTGCTTTTTTGCATTTCTTTTGGTTGTTGAATTTCCTCGGTTTGAATTTAAGTTGGATTTGAGCTTGAGACTTGCGTGTGTTTGGGGAAGGGGTGTTTAGTCTCGTTCGAGCAATCTTTCGCGTTCTGGCTACCGCTTTGCGTCCATTCAGCGTCAGCTGCCTACCCTCGCGAGTCGGGCCAGGCCAGGCATGTATGCAGCCCGGACTGCTGTCACTACGCCCTCTCAGGAGGTTCTCGCTACGGGATCAGTGGGTCCACTCAGGAGGCACTCGGGGCACTGCAACCTCTGCAGGATCGCTCGGGGCCCGTCCGGGCCAATGGTAAACAAAGCTAACTATCCCATCATGAGGCCAATGGCTCGGCATAAGCGTGCATACGACATCATGTCTACAAATACACTGACTGCAAGTTTTACACGAGGGGCTCCTCCTCCCAAAATGCTCTTACGACCTTCAGGGCCAAGCCCGAACTCTTTCTGCGTAGGGTAAACAGCAGGAACAACGCGCGATCAATCGGATAAATCTCCCAATGCATCTTTAGGGGCACCTCCAGAGTCATCACTGGCGTCGCTGGCCTCGCCGTCGCCCGCGACGTCGCCGTCATCAGCATCCGGATCATTCACCACACCGCCCTCATCGGCAGCCACGACCATGCCGTCATCATCAGTGGTGAAGGCCCTAACAAGGGCGTCCACGTTGTCTTCCACCCAGTGCGCCAGATCGCCCCGGATGGCCACGGGTACCGGTGTGATGGCGGCGTCGAAATCAAAGAGGGGGCCCCTGTCTTGAAGATAACTGAAGACGCGAGAGAAAGCGTGTCCAAGCAGGGCATGGCTCCTCTCCTCCACAAGCCTGTCGGCCCTACCTGACCGAGTCTCCAGCTGTGTCACCACATCTGTGAAGAACCAAAGGTTGCCAACATAGTTAATCACACGGGGCTCCCCAACGGCCGCCTCACAGATGTTGCCCAAGGCCGCGTTAGCCCTTTCCCGGAGCGCGCGGAGCATGGGGCCATGCATGTGCTCCAAGGTCTGCCGCTGACGTATCTCGTCCTCGTTTCCCTGCGCAACGGCCTCAGCCTCATCAACCCTCTGATGAAGAAGGAGCACCTCAGCGTGGGAGGAAGCCAGCTCCGCCTGCACTGCGACAAGGGCGGCCCCAGAGGCGTCCGCACGCCATGTCACTTCATCCAAATTGGCCTTAAGGGCGGCGGTCCTGCCCTCTGCTTCGACCCTGATCAACTCCAACCTTTCCCTGTACTCGCGCTCAAGGTTCGAGAGAGCCTCCGCCACGCGACAGTGAACCTCCTCTTGGGCTCAGGCTTCCCGCGCGGCGACATCATCCTCCGCCTGTGCCACCAGGCGCTCCCTCGTCTCCAGCCGCTCGAGATCAAGGGTGCGCTCAGGGCCTCCAGCGCCAGCGCCTCCTCACGTCTCTGGAGCTCCGCCTGGTCGATGGAAGCCCCCTTCAGCGACACAAGGGCCGCCTGACGCAACTCCACTTGCTGCTCCAGGGAGTTGCTCCAGGCCTGGAGCTCCCACGCACGCTCCTCTGCAGCCTTGCGCCGTCGGTCTGCCTCCCGAGCCTCCTCGACGGCTTGGGAGCAGGCCTCCCGTGAAGCCGCCAGCGACGCTTCAGCCTTCGCATTGTCAAGATCACACTGATGACGCGCGAGGGCGACGACTACCTTCAGCTTGCGCCTCTCCTCAGTAAGGCGCAGGCCTTCGTCCTCAAGGCGCGCGTCCTCACCGGCAAGATCTGCACCGAGTTGGCTCACCGCGTCGGCCGCCCTTTGAAGAAACTCTTGGCGAAGGGCGCGGCGCTCCCGAGCGCGCCCGAGCACGTCTTCCGCGTCATCCTCCGCTCCTGGCGCATGCGGAGGGTCATGAACCGGCACACCCCCTCCGGGCAGGGGGCTGGGGGCTGGCGCCCTCGTGATGGCCAGGCACGCCCCACCAGAAGCCTGGCCCGAAGTTGGTTCGTCCCCCAAGGAAGAATGCAAGATCGACCTAAGCCAGTTGCCGTCCACGACCAAAGGAGGAGCTTGGGGCAGGCTGGTTGTGCCCCAGGAGAGCTCGCGAAGAAGGGGCATGAGGCGTGCAGAGTCAGGACGCTCTGCTGGATGGCTTACTTCTCTGACCAGCCCCACGGCAAGAGCGGTACTCGAGGTCGGGGCGCTCAAAATCGGTGGAGAGGGTGAAGCTTGAGGGGATGGCTCCTCAGTCGCCTCCATGAACTCGGCAAGAAGGGCCCTGCAAGGCAATGGTCAGCTAAAGCAACGGGAAAGCAAGGGACCAAGAGGGGAGAATACTTACTCGTCAATGGCAAAATACTTCCTGCGCTTCAATAGGCGGTAGGGGTAATCATCACCACCCAAGGCTTCCTTTCTCTTTCGAAGGGCCTCGAAGTCCACGTGGAAGCGGCCTAGGAGCTCGACGCAAGGGTCCGCCTGCGGCATGGAGGAAGCATCAGGATGGTCAGTGCAAGGGGAATCAGCCTAGAGGATGCCGCTAGGTGCCGCCTCGTGAGCCACGGCTGGGGCCTCAGAAGCCCCAGCCTCAGGAGCCGAAGGCCGCGACTCCTCGCCTGCCGCTGCCCCAGGACAGGCTTCAGGAGATGCCGCCTCTGGGGCTCCGTGCGGCGTCAGCCCCTCGACATCACCCCCTTCGGCTCCTGGCGGTTCCCGTCTCCCTGCTTCATCACTTGAGGCGGAGCCGCTTGGGGCGACCGGAAGGGAAATCACAATGACGGGATTCTCGCGGGGCCCCATGAGGCCAGCCGGGCGCAGCCCCCACTCGTCAAAGGTGGGCATCTGCTTCACAAAGTTGGCCCTGCCCGAGCAAAGATAAAATAGGGCAGCCCCTTGCCGAAGGCTGCTTGGGGAAGGATCGCCAGTCAGGATCATAAGGACCTTCCTCAGCACTTCGGGCGCCAGGTCTTCCTCCTGGAGCCTCATGCGGTCTTCATGCCCCGCAAAAGCCCACATCTGACGGGAGTGACGCAGGAGAGGAGCAATGCGGCGCTAAAGGAACTCCTTCACCACCTTGGGCACTGTCATGTTGAGCGCCCTCAAGTTCCCAAAGCGACGCCAGACGAAGGCGAGCCGGGGGCTCGTGAGCATCTCATGGACCGAGCCCGAGTTGGGAACAGCGGGCAGGGTTGGCTCCGAGAGCAGGGGGCTGGGCACTCCGACATCCACATACAGCCACCGCTCTTGAAACCCAGCCGCATGAGGAGGAAGGCTGAAGTCGATCCCCGAGGCAGCCGCCTCTGACACACACTACAAAAAAATACACTTCCGTGATGATACGTGTTTGTCACAGTAGGTTGCGTTTTTTGTCATGCATGTACGTCCATGAAAAATTTATGACAGAATCAAGATAGTCATACCTGTGTTGTCGTAGAAGTGTTCCATGACATTATCAAAATTACCATCACGGAAGTGTCCACTTCCATGACGATAAATCGCGCATCACAGAAGTGCTTTCGTCAAGGGTGACCGACACATGGCATCCACCGTAACGGAACGCCGTTAAGCTATCGGGTCGGGTTTTGGATCCGATAACCCGTTAATAGCCCCGACCAATGGGGATTTTCCATGTGTAAAATCATCATTGGCTGGAGGAAACACGTGTCGGCTCACCGTTGGGACAGATGTCATCCACTCATTGGACAGAAGGCGCCTATGATACGTCGACACGTGGCACGGCCCAACAGAGGCCCATTCCTATGAAAAGGCCAGCCCATTTGACTTGGTCAAAAGGTGGCGGGCCGACCCATGTAAAGCCTGTTAACGGCTTGTTCGCATATAGCCCATTTACAGCCTGCTAACCCAAGGCCCGTTACGCCCTATCCGAATTAGGCCCAGTAGCGTCATCTGGGCCACCCAATATGATTCCAGCTTGTTTTCACTTCTGGCCCATGTATGGCCCATGACGTCTTTCGGCCCATATGAGGCCATATGTAACTCTTAGCCTATTAACGACCCGTGGTGAAACTGGCCCATAATGAACAGTGTATTACTTTACACCCATTAACGGTCCGTGGTGAAACTGGCCCGTAATGAACAGTGTATCACTTTATACCCATTAAGGGCCCGTTATTCCGTTGGGCCGTTTCCAGCCCATGTTATCTTTCAGCCTTCTCAGAGCCCATTTATTCTTGGGCTCATTTCTTGCATTCGTTTACTTACGGCCCTTTACTGTCATTTTCTGCTTATGAGCCAAATTCAGCCCGTGGTTACAGTCGGCCCGTTTGTGGTCCGTTAACACGTTGGGCCGTTTTCATAGCGTCATGAAATATGGCCTATTAACAATGGCCCGTTATGGTTGGCCCATGAATGGACGATTCCAACTCTAGCCCATTTACGGCCATAATGCAGCCTGTTATTGGCCCATGTTTGGCCAATCGATCATACTACCCGTATAAGGCCCATTGATGATATGACCCGTAGAAGGCCCATTGTTTCTGCGGCTCATAGAAGGCCCATTGTTTCTACGGCCCGTGGAAGGCCCATTGTTTATACGGCCCGTAGAAGGCCCGCTGTTTCTATGGCCCGTAGGTGCAGTGTCACTACAGTAAATATTAGCCCATGGTTATTGTGGCCTAGTTTTAAAAAATAGGTTGTTGCAGCCACTAGCAAACCACAGAAAAAGAACTGCATTGACTACAAGCAAACAAATAAACAAGACAACAAGGAAATAAATAAGCAAGCAACTTACACTAGGCTATCACGGCTATTACACATATTACATCCACTGGGCATCAAAGTTCGCCACGAGTGCAAATATAGGGAACACAACAACATATAAACGCCGCAGCAAAACAAGTCCAGAACTGAAACCACTTCAGAAGAGCTCAAGAAACAATATCCTGGGTACCCATAATGCTGGCAAGATGCTTAGCAAGCTTATTAACTTTCTCTTGTTTGGCTCTTAAGTCCTCCAGCGCCTGCTGTTGCACCAGAAAGTATGCATCTGAATTCTGTAGGGACTTCCTTAGTCCTTCGGCTTCTTGTCGCATAACATCTGATCGATGTCTTTCAACTTGAAGTTGAGACTCAAGAAGCCGAACTGATTCAGGCAACAAGTTTGAAGAGCTGGTGCCAGCAGTGGTAGCCAGTAACTCAAACACTACATCAAGACGGGACTTTAGGGTTGTGTCAATGTCCTCAATATAGTTTTTATCAGCTTTCTTGGAGACCAACAGGGATGTCTCACTATCTTGAACCTTATCTGCATTACTTCCTTTACCATTGCATAACAGGGTACTCTTCTCCAATATTTTATCCGTGTTCTAAAAGGGAAACAAACAAACACATCTCAGGTTTACAATGTAGTATATGAAACTCATTTTGGTAAACCAGTTCAGTAGTAAGGTGGACAGGATAACAACATGAAACAAACATATATATATGTAGTATGGTCACTGTATGGTCTATATCATTCTAGTTTATGTTGCCAAATCAAGATAGATACAGTTCGAATCATATCTATTTAAGACAAAGCAGCATAGACAGAATATAAGTGTGGGAAACTACACAACAATAACAACACTTGTAATGTGCATGGCATGAGAACATAACTGTTTATTCAATTGAAACTGAAATCAACATAGAGCAAGTTACAACAGCAAACAACCAAACACGTTGAAGAAACAGGTTTAAAACATACCTGTTGCGCCATTGGAGTTTCAATTGCATCCTCCAAATTTGAAATTGGTTGGTATCAGTAAATAAAGTGATGCAAGAGAAAAGTAGTATGAACCATAGCTACGGAACCTGACCTGAGAACAATTCTTCTTCTACTTTAAGCGTTGACTTCGGGTTCGGAGTGGTGGTCCTCGTGATTTGGGCACTGCAGTTGCCTTACTAACTGCTCGTGTTTGGGTGCTCTATGGTGGAGACGGTGCTGTGTCAACGGGAACTGGGTGTCTATCTACTGGGGTTGGGGTTAGAAGGGGTGTAGCTGGTTCTCTGTCCAACTGGGTAGGGGTACAATCTGCATGAGTGTGGGTTATGTGTGGTGGGGCTGATTCTTGGGCAAGTACAACCGTGGTTCTATCTGCATCGACAGGTAGCACGATCTTTTCTGAAGACCGTGTTTTTACTCCCACAGATACTGCCATCACTCCCTCCAATTGAAATGACTGATAAACAAGAAAAGTAATTGAATGTACACACATTGTAAGATAGACAGGTGCAATGGATAGTAGGGAAGAAAACAGGGCATGCAATAATTCACATTTATGTTGTCTAAGCAAACAGAATAGCAGGACATAATTTCACATATATGATGGGTAATTAAACAGGATAGCATGACACAATTTCACATGTATGATGGCTAACTAAACAGGATAGAATGACATACTTCAGAATATGATGACTATGTAAACAGGATGACATGATATAACTATACGATGTGTCTATTAAAGTGGTTGGCATACCATAAATCACAAACATGCCGTCGATGGAAACATGATGGCATGATATAATTCACGGATAGAATGACACAATTTAAAATACGATGACTATGTAAACAGGATGAGATGATATAACTATATTATGTCTTTAGAAAATGGGTTGGCATGCCATAATTCAGATACATGCTGTCTATGTAAACATCATGGTATGACATAATTCAAATATATGATTTATATACTAAGGAAGTGAGCAGAGGGCAATTGCATATATGATGTGTCAACTAAGGAGATGTCATTCAATATTGTGTATCTGATGTAAAAAATAAGCATTGCAATACAACATATACATTATATGAGTAATATAACCCTGCCAAGTTTGAGCATACACCTCAGGGGGGTAATAGGACTGGTTATCTGCCTCTAAATCCTCCTCTGAAGAGCTATCTGTAACCAGCAAGGTATCTGCTTCAGCAGGTAGCATTGTCTGCTCTAAAGACCTTGTTTTCACTCCAGATTTCTCCATCACCAATTCAAATGGCTGATGCACAGGAAGAGCAGTTGAATATACAAACATTTTCGACAAAAGCAATGAGAAATACAAAAAAAGGACGGCATGATATAATTCACATATATGACGCTTGCCTAAACAACATGGCATTGCATAATTCACATACATAATGCCTCGCAACAAGATAACATTGCATAATTCACATATATAATGTCTTGCAACAAGATGACATTGCATAATTCACATATATGGTAATTAAACACTAAACAGGTGGCATTCACACAAAGCATGTCTAAACTAAGCAAATGACATAGCAATGCAAGATACCATACGCACGATATGAGTAACATAACCCTGCCAAGTTAGGGTATGCACCTTAGGGGGGAAATATGACTGGTCATCTGCCTCTGAATCCTCCTCTGAGGAGCTATCGGTAACCAGCAAGACATGCACTTCGTCAGATAACATTGTCTGCTCTGAAGACCTGGTTTCCACTCCAGATTTCTCCATGACCGCGCTGAATGGCTGATGCACAGGAAGAGTAATTGAATGTACTAAAATTGTTGACAAATTTAACACATAATAAAAAATGATGGCAAGATATAATGCACATATAAGATGACTGGCTAACCAGGGTGGCATTGCAAAATTCACATATACGATGCCTGGCTAGACAAGATGGCATCGCATGATTCACATATAAGATAAAGAAATAAAACAGATGGCATTGACACAAAGCATGTCTAAACTAAGCAGATGACATCTTTAATGTATACAGTAAGCAATGCAAGGCACCATATGCATGATATTACCAACATCAGCATGCCAAGTTAGAGCGAAGACCTCATGGGGTAAATAGGAGTGGTCTTCTCCTTCTGAACCCCCCTCAGAACAGTTATCTTCCTCTTGATTACGATCCGAAATGGGTGGAGGGGGGGCTGCCTTTGCGCCCACCATGGAACGACGTCTGCATGAAATTTTATTGCCACGCAAGGCTCGTCTCTTTTGCTCTACATGATCAGTTCCATTGTGTACAATAACTGGCATGCATAGGAATAAAACATAGTGAGATTATGTAAGGAGTGCATGCACAAATCCAGAGTGATGGTAGCAAACTGTGGATAGACCCAAAACCAATGATAGCAGGCAGATAATAGCTTTAGTTAAAAAATACAGATAATGGCTCCTTTAATGTTTGTTTGCACCAACATGAAACTCATAGTAGACACCGGAGATTAGCTAGATAGTAGACATATAGTACTGATTGCTGCCCCAATATGTACCCCACAACCATTTAAAAACTCAAGTTTCAGCATTATTTTGGACCTGACTCGGAGTCTAATAGGTGAACACGACGATAATGTAGCATGTCATCATATTAAGCGACGCATAACGTAAGCAGACACAGAAGAGTGCAACCTCTCTTGCGGACCCGTGTAGTCCTCAAGGTCATCTGCTCAGTTGATGATGGTAATGCAGTTGTCGTGGCTGCCGGCGGCAGGGAAGAAGATCTGAGGCGGCAAAAGATAGTATGGAGAGCGGATCCCTGCTGTGGTGAACCCTTCCGTCGTTGTAGCAGCTGAGCTGGGGTGGAACACAACGCCGCAGGAGCAGGACAAACCACACAAGGTTTTCTTTGACACATATCTGTAACAGAAGTAATTGAGTAAGGGCTTGTTTGAATTTGAGGATTCTAACAATGCAGGGATAGGAAATAGACATGAATAGGATAGGAATGCACGTGCAAAATAGAGAATTTAAAAACACAGGATTTCTGCCAATCTGGGTGTTTGATTCACAACAATGGGAAGATCACAGGATGCAAAAAAGCATGGTGAGATTAAGTCAAACCACAAGAAAATGTACGGTTATAATGCTATTATGCTACTATCTCTTAGTCTTGTGCTTGATGAATAGGAATATGAAAAGGAGGAGAAGTGGAAATTAGAATTCCTACGGTTTTTCTTTCAAGGAGACACTAAAGGAACAAATCCTACAGTTTTCCTTTGCTCCATTCCTTTGCACCAAATTCATGAAAAATAGTACCATAGGAAACTTTCCAATTCCTATGTTTTTCATTCACTTTTCCTTTCAAGCACTGGCGATTCTAGTAGGCAGGCTTGAGCAAGGAAAATCCTACACTAAAAAATGTTTTTTTGCTACTTCTATTACTTTGGACCCAGGCCACTGCCATACTAGCTCAACTCTCAGGCCCATCGACAAATGCACAACTCAAACGTGCAGAGATAAATAATGATGGCGTTCAAGAGAGTCCATCACGGATAGCTAAGTTGCCTGGTACCTCACTGCTTGTCATATAGTAGGATAAAATAATCGTATTTCCCGTTACTACGAGTTTTCAGTGGACAATATATATAACATGTAGAGTAAAAAAGAGATGCAACAAGTGTACAACCTCTTTGGCGAAGCCATGTCGATCTCAGCGTGATTGGGTTGGCCGGTGAGGATGTTCCGGCTGACTTTGCTGTCGGAGAAGGGGAAGAAGATCTTAGGCGTCTGGAGATGGATCCCGAGGTACTGCTCCGCTGTGATGGAGGGTTTCGTCGTTGGAGCAGCTCCGGTGAGTTGTATTGTACGACGCCGAGGCTGAAGCAGGATAAGAGAGACAATGAACAACGTTAACCTGAGTGGAATTCTAATAGCATCTCCAATACATGACGTAAAATACATAACCAAAAAGTGCTAGATGTAAAATACATCAGCTGCTAATCTCTGAACTTAACTGTCAAAACTGAACTTAATTGTCGAAACTGAACCTAACTATCGAAACTGAATTTTGCTGTCGAAACTGAATTTTGTTGTCAAAACTGAACGCACTAGCAAGGTGAGGCTACATGTCGGTCGACTGACTTTTTCATCTCTGGTCAGTCGATTTTGCAGCCGTTGGATACGAAATCAAGGGCCTGCGGTTCATCTTCAACCTCCACCCCCTGAGCCGCCAGCCACCACCGGCCAAACAACAGCCCCCCGCCGCCCGCGGCCAGAGGTGCGCCGCCCCGCCCGCCCCAAAAACACTCCCCACCACCGGTCCGCCGCCGCCCGGCCATCTATCTAGGCCCCCCGTGCCAAGCTTTTTCTCTGGCGATCCCCACGCCAGTGCCCCGCCAACGCCCCGCCACCGCCGGCGACCACCGCCGCCATCCTGAACCCTAAGATAGATAGTGGGGTACCTCTCCGGCGAGCCCCCCTCCCCACTGCGGCTGGTTCTTCCTTCACCCAGGCGAGCCCACCCCTTGGAAATCGACTGACCCAAAAGTCAATTTAGTCGACTGAAGTGTAGCCAAATCGGAGCAGCATCGCAAGCAAGAGCAAGAGCGAGAGCAGCAACGCGCGCAAGAGCAGACCAGGCAGGGGACAAAGAGCAAGAGCAGATCAGCATCACGAGCGAGAGCTAAAGCAGCAGCAGCTCCTAATGATGTGGACGTCGCCGCCGAGGGAGCGACGCCGTGGAGGAAGTGGCCGGCGACGCCGCCGTGGATGGAGCCGCGCCGTGTCGGCTCGGGACCAAGCGCCGGTAGCACCGTGAGATCGAATCAAGAGGAAAATGCGGTGATTAGTGTACAACCTCTTTGGTGGCGCCGATTAGGCTGCAGCTTCATCCGAGGAAACGGTGATGATGATGCTCTTCCGGTGGTGCAGGTGAAGACGGCGGTGTGGGAATGGAGGTGGCACGAAAGACGAGGGGAACGTCGGGGCAGATCCTTGGCGGTGGAGGACGGGGTGGCTGAACCGGCGGGACGATGAGATCAACGATGGATCCTCATCCGGTACGGTGGATGAGGGACGTCGAGGTGTTGCTGTGGACGACGTCGTTGGGGAAGAAGCTCCGGCTGGGTGGCGGACGAAGCAGGGTGTGGGGTTTCGTCGCGGGTTTTCGCGGCCTCAGTGTACAAATGGGTGGGCGGATGGGATGGCAGTGGGGAACCATGGCTTAGAGACGCGCTTGTCCAAAATGTGGGGTAAGTTATGAAAGTACCCCCCACCGATTTGAGGTGGTTCTTTCGGTTCAGGGGTACCATAGGCATTTCGCGTGTCAGGATTTCACAGGAGGTGGGAGTTTTCGCGCGCGTTGTAATTTTGAAATAGCAAGGCGCGGGTTGAGATGGAGGGAGTTGTCGGAGCACAACGAGACAAAGATATATCTTAAATATTTCAGGCTAACAAGGCGCGGGTTGAAGAGGTGGGAGTTTCGCAGCACAATAGACAGAGACGCTAGCTTCAATTTTCGACATAACAAGGCGCGGCTTGAAATTTCGGAAGAACAAGCTTAATGTGTACCAAAAAAAGACAATTTGCACCTCAACACGCACAACACACACACACCATTTAAACTAGAGTAAGGTACACGTGCATTGCACACATGAAATTTGGCAACCAAATTATGAATAAATACCACATTATAGCATGCAAGCTTTGAGTCATATATGGATGATGTAGATGTTCGTTTAATTCTTATAGTTCATTTCATTCAAAATCATCTAGTTTTTATAAGAAAGCTAATCTATTTTAAGATTCATGGAATTGTGCACTATAAGGCATAAAGTAAAAACAAACAATGGCAAATCATGTAGAAAAACATTTGGGCAATTATGATACGGAAGATTCTAGAACAAATAAGAAGTGCTTGTGTTTTGATGTTTGTGCATTATGCTTAAGTTCAACCATGGAGTCTTCTAGATTATACATGTGGAGAAATCTGGTGGAATCTAGATGATATCCCATGGCCAATAGTGCTCAAATTTGCCATCTTTGGACCTTCGGATTCGCCTCATCCAACGACCATCTTTCAAAGTTAAAGTTACCCGCTCACAATAAAAATATATATATAATATAATATATATATAGGGGTATAGATATAGATATGTGATGCGAAAGCCGCCCATCATCTCCAATTACATGGACGGATGCGACATGGGCAAATGATGTGTGCCATCGGTATCTCAAATTCAAATCAGTCCGACCTTGTTCAATGTGTATACATTACAACATGCTCGTTTCCAAAGCACACCGCGCAGATCTCCGTTATATTCATGCATGCATGGGTTTCAAACATCAGGATCTCTTATTCAAATATTTGAATTCAACTTTACATTGATTATGACCTCACCTATTCTTTTACACCCACACAATAGTCTTCTCTTTATAATTGTACCACTAACTTTCTCTCGTACATGCATGCACACACACTACCAGTCGTCATTATCTATCGCACGCATGCAATCTTTTTCTTCAGGTCGGTCTCCCATGAAGGCACACACCCACACACATCCCCCTCTCCCTCATACTGGGCATTCTTTATCTCTCACACGTGCATGCGCAACAATCGATGTTCCTCTATGTATGTGTGTATATAGATAGGTCTTTCATAGTTTTCCACACAAACTGATCAATCAATATATCCAGTGATGTATCACCCTCTTTCCCAGGTCCACATCGATCAATCTATACCTCTCCCACGTCCACATCGATCAATCTATACCTCTCTATATAGGATTAACATAAATAGCTAATACACCCACATTAGTTATATATCCAACATCCCCCTCTCATCATCCATGCCTTCCGCTTCATCTCTCAGATGCGTGCACAATGGCGAAGACAGGGGGCAGTAAGGGCCCTGCCCCCCCTAACATCACTATATATCGAGGCTAATATGAATGTGATCATTAGAAAATTGCTGCTAAAAAAGGTTTAATTTCATGAATTGACCCTCCTCGTAAAGGATTAGCAATGCTTGGCCCCCTAGATCATTTATTTTTCATGGCTCCGCCACTGCGTGCAACAACGCACGTGTTCACCCCCTCTCTCTAAATATCGATCTCGCACTTGTGCATTCCTTCATAGTCTCTCTCCACTCGGCCCCTCGCACCATCTTCTAGCCCCCCACCGGATTTTGCCACATGTACAATCTAGCAGACTCCATGGTTGAACTTAAGCATAATGCACAAACCTCAAAACAACAGTGGTTCTCTTTTGTTCTAGAATCTTCCATATCATAACTGCCCAAACTTTTTTTGTAGTTGAATTGCCATTATTTGTTTTTACTTTATGCTTTACAACGCACAATTCCATGAATCATAAAATAGATTAAGGGCTTCTTTGATTCAAAGGATTCTCAAAGGAATTTTGGAGGATTCTAATCATTAGGAATTTTTCCTATCTTGGTTGTTTGATTCGTAGGATTGTAAACCATAGGAATTTTTCCATATGATTCATTTGCACTAGATTTCATAGGAAACATCCCATCCACTCAAACCTCTTTGAAAGAATTCTGCGTTTTTTCTATGCACAATCAAACACTCGTACAATCCTGTAGGATTCAATACGACATTCCACTATAATCCCATGTTTTTCCTATTCACGCGTTCTTAGCTTTTTTATAAAAACTAATTTGATTTTGAATGTGATGAACTATAAGAATTAAACGAAGGGCTACATCACGCATATATGACTAAGAGCTAACATGCTATAGTGTGGTATTTATTCATAATTTGGTTGGAAAATCTGATGCGTGCAATGCATGTGTAAATGACTAGTACTTCGAGTATGTGCAAAACACGTAAATTATAATACCAATGGCACGCTACATAGTGTCTCTCTTACAGTTCATGAAGCCACGTGGCACATGTAAGGCGTTTTCGCGACCTCCTTGCGTGGATTGATCACAGTGACGTGCTGCTGGTTCCAGAAGAATGTACTCGTCCTCCCTGAGCCATACTGGCGGTACATGCATGAAGCGAAGATGTGCACGCATGCCATGCACACACTCATTCCCTCGCACGCACACGCGGGTACACGGGCGGACGCAATTTTATACCAAGATCAACCCCATGTGATAATTTGACGCCTATAAAGTCGTTCACTTCATTGATGGTCAATTAATACAACACAAATTGAGTGGACGTGAGGGCGGAAGAAAGACATTATTACTCCACTGCGCGCATGCGAGTAGTTAAATCGTGGGTTGCTAGTAGTACTTCCATTGGCCTCCTTCATATTTTGTGCCAATTTTTGACAGTAACATAATATTTACGCATTTGAGCAGTGTAGTACTTGAAATTTATGTTCCGCTAAACTCATCGAGAGCCGTTTCGGGCCTCGAAACCAAAACCATCAATTAATCTTTACCTTGTTCTCATCACATTCGAAAGCCTGCTCACACCTACTAGTACGTACCAAACCTGAACGTGTTCCCACTATGTAGGTATTAGTACTACTAGTGCTAGTACTTAGGTTATAAAAAGGGGAACTACCTAACCGAAAATTATTCTACCTTTCCTCCTCATAAGTGCTTCTTGTTCGTCCGTCGTTGCCATGGCTGGTGAGCAGAGCTCTAGGTCGAGAACTACTCATAACAAGGGAGCGGCAACCAAGGCTGCGGAAAAAAAAGAGAGGGCTCGCCGCCACGCAGAGACCTCGAAAGATCTCTCACGGGTAGGCAATGGCTCCCAGCAGCGCCCTAGCCGCGGAGGCGAACATGCCGAGCCGGCGGAGCTGGATTCGTTATCCCATGATGGGATGCCCGATCAGCTCAAGAAGCATCTCAATAAGCAGAAGGAGTGGATCCAAGGCTTGATGGAGTTGCTGACGGAGAGCCTCGATGACATGCCCGCTGAGCTCAATCAACAAGGGGAGTTGACCGCCGGCTTGGTGATGCTGCTGAAGAAGAGCATTGCCTCAGAGAAGAAGGCGACCGGCGAAATCCCGCGACTTCAGGAGGACAAGGCGAAGCTCTGCCATGAGATCGACATGTTGAAGGAGAAGAACGCCGGCTGGAAGAAGCTGCATGAGAATAGTAGTTCCTCGATGAAGATGCTGCATGCCCTCGTCATGGAACAGAAGGAGGAGTTGGCGAAGCTCCGCATCGAGCACCCGACTGCTGTCAAGGTACATAATGCGGCCGTGGAACAGATGATGAAGGCTCGCGTCGAGAAATCCCGCGTCATGGACAGAATGAAGAAGATGGCGGAGGAGACACGCAAGGAGATGGAGGTCGTGGAGGCGATGAAGAAGCAGTTACAAATCCGCGGCGAATTAGATCATTTGGGGTGATAATCTTCCTTCTTCTTTTGCTGTTGTGTTTCATCTTTTGCTTTGGGTGTTTCGCCGCACGTGTCACGTTCTTTGCGAGGCATGAATAGAACAATGGTTTTTGTTTTTTGAGGGAATGAATAGAACAATGCTAACAATGAGATGACTAGCAAATTAGATCATTTTTTATCGCCATATGGCACTGGGCTGCCGTGTTTCGTGCTCCTCCGTCGTAGTACTACTCCAGTGGAAAACTTGAGTATACCGCACGGTTCTTTGCTCCTCCTCGATCAGGTCGTCGGCGCATTTATACGAGTAGTCAAATCACAAGGCCCCGCCTTCCAGCAGTAATGAGCCGTCAAATCACAAAGGCCCTCGCCTCTCATGAAACCGACCAAGCTAGACTGCCCCGCCCTCTAGCCTTTTGAAAAATGTATACTTTTGTACATCAGTAGTATCGATGGATTGCGCCATGGAGCAAAACTTGAAATTAAAAAAAAGGTGGTACATATAGAGAGCGCTCGTCGCCAAATTATGCATATAGTACTATTAAAAAGGCTAGTCACAATAATGGTGTCCAGCACAACCCACCCCTCAAATAAAACTAAGCACCTTGGAATTCTTTGACAAAAGTAAGCACCCTGAAATTCTTTGACAACTAAACTGCTGGCTATATGATGTTGGCCATATATATTGTACATATATAATGTGAATAAACGAGTGGTAGTACTATACCAACTAAAAGATGAAATGTAAGAAATACTAGTATGTACTTACTGAAGAGTTAAAGTAACAAGAAGAAACATAACATAGTTCTGCTGGGGGCTCAACACAACACACCCCTCAAATTAAATTAAGCACACCTGAAATTAAACTTTGCAACTATTCCGGTAGACACTGCATTAGAACCACCATGAGCAACGACACCGCCACCTTACTCGGAGTCCTCGTTCACGTCCTCGACTTCGTCCTTGTCCCTCTTCCTCTTGGCCGATACTTCTTTGCTTGAACCGCCAACTTGACTATTGCTCTTCATCCAACCCTTGTAGATATTGAAACAAAGGTAGCCATCCATTGCAGTGTACTGGATGTGGTCTATATCTAGTACATTCCGCTGCCATGCATGACGATGAAACGTGTATGGAGGTTTCTCCAGTTTACCGTACGAAGGATGAACCATGGCTCTTGCCAGGGTCAGCATTGAAGGCTGACGAGAGGACACCAGCCGATTCTTTTGGAGGTCGAAGGTGTTGCCTACAACGAGGCCTATCCGATGCAGGACTTCTTTCTCATTAACAAAGTCTATAGTAACGAATTTGACTAGGTTGCTCTCGAGGAAGTCCTTAAAATCCCGGCACTCAACGTCGGCATGGCATATGTGGTAGACCAAGCATAAGTCATGCACGCAAACCTGGATCATGGCGGGCTTCTTCCTTTCTTTGTCCTTTAGATCCTTCTCTCGTCCCACGACTGTGGTGTACTCAACATCTAGCCCAGCGACCCACTCATCATGTGAGTCTTCGAACATGCGTCCGAAGCGAGAAAGGCATCCTTTCACCGTCGCGGAAGAATGGGTGTAGATGACGTTGAACTCATCGCCGGTGATGGTTCTAACCTTGTACTCACCGCCGATCGGGGAGATTTGGGACGCCATGGATTTGGGAGGAGGGTTAGGATTAGTGGAACTGCCGTAATGTGATTGGACGGGACGACTAGGAGCGAACTGTCGTAGTATTAAAGGACGTGCGGGGACGAGTAGGAGCGAACTGCCAACGTGCGAACAGCAGGGTAGTGGCTTTCCATTCTCCCATGATACGGGCTTCCGAGAGCCCATGGATTGGAGATCGAACGGTTGCATGGCGTGATTCTAGACCAGTGGGCGAATATCCTATCCTGAAGGGTTATTCTACAAATTTTCAGCAACTTAGCATGCGACCATTTGATCTCAGATCCAAGGGCTGCCAGCAGCCCGTATCATGGTCGCGCCTACCACGACCGTCGCGTCGCTCGCGCGGTCGCGCCCTTGGAGATTTAACACGATGCGTTAGGCTATCTGATGTTGGCATGTCATACATAGTCATCACTTAGTCACTCATACTATAACAAGGTTGGCTATAAGGTTGGCTATAAGTGTATTTTTTTACTCCTCTCTATCTCTTTCTTCGTACTCCCTCCGTCCCATTATATAAGAACGTTTTTGACACTAGTGTAGTGCCAAAAACATTCTTATATTATGGGACACAGGGAGTACTAGTATTTATTGCATTTGCCAAGGAGTGACCTCTTCCAATGAAATGGTGTTGCTAAGTTTGCTTCATTTAATTAGCTATAGACTCAAAATTGTCTTTTCACCTAGGTACACGCGCTTAGCACCGTTTCTTCCTTGGGTCACCAAACTAGTCTCTCTCTTCTTGATTAACTTGCCACATCAGACTTTATGCCTATGTGGCAAGCTTAAGCACCTGTAGGAGCAAGTAAGTACAATAGTGCGCTTTACATGGCATTTTTGCATATGTGGAGGAAAGAGAGGCAAGGAAAAAGTGGAGAAGTGGGCTCTCATGCAAGAGCCAGCCTCTACTACTACATGGTGGAGCATTGGGAGAGGCACCTGCATGGAGGTGGTCAGGAATCGGGAGACTCACGCCGGTCGTAGCGCCACAGTTAAAATGATAATGGCAAGTCAAATCACGGGGCCCCACCTGTCCAGCAGTAAATCGCTGTCAAATCACATAGCCCTACGTTTGCAGCAGCCTACTCCCTCGTCTTCTCACATCTCTGTCGAACCGATTAGGCGGAACTGTCCCGCCGCCTACCGGGCAGGAAAAGCCCCGCCCTTGACTTTTAAATAGTATACAATATACTAATTTTGTATCCATGGATTGCACCCACGCCATGAAGCAAAGCGTCTAGAAAACGGCGGTACACATGTACGGAGTATACAACATGCACGTCACGTTCGCGTCGCACCCCAGACGGTCGGTCGGTCTGGCACGCTGCTCTCTGAATGGAACGCATGTCATATTGCATTCGCACACACATGTGGGACGGCAATTGAGAACCGACCATAGGCACACTCCTCGGCCCCGCAAGTCGGGTGACTTAATAGAAGAGGGAGATGAGCGATAGTACTAGAGAAGTGTTGTACTACGTTGGTGCCTGGACGATCCTTGCAAGGCACGAAAGATCAGTTCGTCCATGCATGTGACCAGGCTCCAGTAGACACGCCTGGATTGGCTATCGTCTACATATCATGCAGGTTGTGTTGTACATGGCTATAGTTGTGGTGAGAAATCTAAAAAAAGGTTTCTTGTCATCTCACAAAATTATGTGTCATGTGCTTCGGATCACTGCGAGGGTTAAACAGCGACAACTGAGTTGGGCTAGTCATTGGGGGCACATGCACGAATAGTGACTACTCGGCTGCCATCTAGGTCAGGCCGGCTATGTTAATTAGACATCTATCGACGGACCCCTTTTCTACGAGTTTATCTTTAATTTGAGCTTTGTTCCTCGTCTAGTTTGTCCATCGGGATTCATGTTGTCTCCTTTGGGCAGTGAGGTTATGATTTCTTGTCATGTGGCATTTTTTCATGTTATATGTTATAATCCGACACTTCAGATCAAAATGACGACAACTGCGCCTCCGGGCCACGTGCATGAAGACTTCTCGACAGTCATTGACGAGGTCGAGCCGGCTCCGGTAGACAAAAGAAAACTAAGTACTACTCCACTATATAGGCAGGAGCCTCCGCGCTTGCTTGCTAGTGTTGCTCTCTTCACACCGTCTCGGCCTCTCCAGATCTAAACACGACAGCGGTGGCCACTCTCTCTCTCTCTCTTCTCACCGTTGGTCACAAATCCAGCCGGATCCTCTCCGCCGGGGAAGGTGAGAAGGTGCAACATTCATGCGGTCGTCCTCGGCGACGGCTCTTACCCACTGCTGGGCGCGTCTCGATCAGCCTGCCTTGCCGTTCTCTCCCAAGCACCGTTGGCGAGGGAGGGCCTCCGACCTCTTCTTCCTCGCTGCCGTAGTGTGGGCAGATCCGGCCTCCCGCCGCCCACCTAGCGACATCCCGACGACCATCAGGTATAACTTCCTTCGAAACCGGCCTTGCTCTACTTCTCGAGCTCCTGACGTTGCTGCATTTGTAACTTTTACTATTTCTCAGGCCCCCTCGTAGATAGGATCGACCAACTGTTTGAAAACCACCTAATTTTTTTATGTTTAAGAGGTAAAACTAGTTCATGCACTCGAATCTAGTACTACTTGGTTCAAACAAGGAAGAAAGGGGGTGGGGGTGGGGGAGGATTTGTTACCTGAATCTAGGACTTGGTCGAAAGAGGAAATAATGGGGGTGAAAAGTAGCAGAGACTGGCTATCCAATTGGTCCCTAGGTCTAATAGGGAAATAAAGGGAAACACAGTACAAACTCAATATAAACCCGATCTATTGGTTGAAAAAGGAAAGAAAGTGGGGACTGGGGGACAAGTCAACAGAGTAAGTCCAGCACTAGATTTGCTAGCCTCACACAGTATAAGGTGGCTATACCGAACAAAAATGGGACCAACCTAGATATCCTGTTCTGATGTTTGTTGCCCCGAGCCACTCTTATGTAATGCCACTGGTAAAATGTAGCAGTCGCACTGTTAAAAGTAAGGACATGTTAAACCAATGTTGTTTTCAATGTAATGCCTCCAGTAATATGAATCAATGGCACTTCTTTACATGTCATGCTAAAATTTCCCATTAAGATAAGTTGGTTCTTTTCATTAGAAATGCAACTGTCCTGGCCCGCCTACTCTCCCGTGCCCAAAGTAATGTCGTATTTAACAGTTGTCATAGTTAATCCTGGTGCCCACACTAATATTTAGCAATGCCACTGCTTTAGAAATTGCTACTGTCCTTGTAGGATTTCCATTCAGATAAGGAACATGCTTCTTTTCATTTGATGCATGTTTCATCACTTGTTACTTGTTAGTCACCCTCCTTTCCATCTTTTTTGTGCAAACAGAGATATACATTTCACGCTCGATCTTAGTTGAACTGCACAAATGATATCCAAATTATAGTTGAGCATTCTAGGAGCTTCACAACCAACCTTGATGTCGCTCAATTTTATTGCAACTAATGAAGAAGAAGCTCTGTGGGTTTCGTTTTCTAATGGAAATGGAACCGGGGCTGGAGCCCTTTTCTTAAATTTTTTTTTTTGAAGAAGAAGCTGCTAGCTCACAGGACATTGCTTCATTTTAGGTGAACTGCACCAAAAGGTCCCATGAATTGAATCATCCATGTTGGTGACTGAAAGAGCCAGCTTCAGCATCCCAGTCTAAGCACCCCCGGCCTCCATCCTTGCGACGCACGGTACACCTCGTTTGCCACCTGCTCGACCCTAGTGTCACTGATAAAATGAAGTAATAATACAGTTAAAATAGAGAGAGTGTCATCTCTATCATTTCATTTCCAATGCTTCTCTTTGTTAAAGAAAGTGCTTCTCTTTGTTAAAGTATGTTTCGTCAACTAGTCCCATTGTTAATGTTTAAGCGTTTTTGCAAACTGGGGTGCTTAATTTTAGTTGATATGTACAAAAATAGATATTTGAATGTCTCAAGGCGCCTCCTTGTACTATTGCTGTACACTGATGTTCATCATTGGCAGAAGGTGTATCTGGGAGACTTGGGACGATGTCCAGTATGAGGCGTACCGTATGAGGCGTCGTAGGGCCCATCTCGCCCTCGCAGCATTGCATACTATGATACTATCACAATATTTTCTTCTATTTATTTTGTGTGTTTCATCAACTAGTGCCACTATAATGTAATCACACTTTTTCATTATCTATGCAAACAGGGTTATTCAGCTGCATTTTGGTGGAACTGCACAAATATACGTATGGAACCGGCATATATGCAGAGTGTGAGGTGTGCCAAGTAAAAATTACCGACACCAACCATGCTGCATGCACGCATTGGCATCCACCACAACCAGTGGGATGTGTGGCGCTCTATGTGGACGGATCTTTCTCGGCAGCAAATCCTCTAACCAAATACTAGTAGCTTATATTGGCAGTTTTCTAGGGAGTACTCTTTTCTGAAAGAAGCACCAATCTATTTTTCTTTATTTGTACACTGTGTCACCACTTTGACCCAAAGGTCCAGAGCTATTTTAGGGTGATTGGCGTAGTACTCGGAAACTGATTGTAAGCATGATTTTCATTAGCTGTCACACTGATTGTAAGCATGAGCAGGTGGAAGATTAGGTTAGTGTGAAGCTTACCTTAAACCCTACCGCCACCGTTGAAACGAGGCGAGCGTCGAGGGAACCATGGAGAACGCCGGGGAAGCGACGTCGCGCCATCCGGCCTCCTCTTGTGGTGGGAGAACGAATACTCCTGTGGCTCCGGCTGTCTCTGCACCCTCACGAACGACACACCATACTCGATCGATTCGTTATCCTCTGGGTGCTCGACCTTCGACCTGTGTGCCCACCACCTCCGCCTGACTGTCATCTCGGCGAATCTGTCTGCTCCATCACCCATAGGAGATACTCGATGAACTCGGAGGACTGCGGTGTGACTGCCGCCGAGGAGTACATGTACATCGCTGCCCTCATCGCCGCCTTCTCGCTCTTTCGCATACATTGCCACATGGCCCGCACCGTCCTC
The DNA here is from genome assembly GCF_018294505.1 of Triticum aestivum. Taxonomy (NCBI): domain Eukaryota; kingdom Viridiplantae; phylum Streptophyta; class Magnoliopsida; order Poales; family Poaceae; genus Triticum; species Triticum aestivum. The sequence goes on along the minus strand of NC_057807.1, from coordinate 330,703,893 downwards.
GAAATCTCCCACTCATTGTCAAACCAACTAAGGATCTCCTTCAACCTGGCTAACTTTGCCTGGTCGCCGCTGGCGATCTGCTTGATTCGCTGCTGCATCCTCTCCATAGATGTCGTTCTGAGTGGTCCGGTGCTAGATTTGGAAGATGGGAGGAGAGATGGTGGTCTTGCAATAGAGAAGAGAGAGAGAGAGAGGAGAGGAGGTGGTTTTGGAATGGAGATGATGGAGAGGAGAGGAGGTGGTTTTGCAATGGAGAGAAGATCAGAAGAGGGAGAGGCGAGACGGTGGTTTTGGAATGGAGATGATGGAGAGGAGAGGAGGTGGTTTTGGAATGGAGATGATGGAGAGGAGAGGAGGTGGTTTTGCAATGGAGAAGATTAGAAGAGGGAGAGGCGAGATGGTGGTTTTGGAATGGAGATGATGGAGAGGAGAGGAGGTGGTTTTGCAATGGAGAAGATCAGAAGAGGGAGAGGCGAGATGGTGGTTTTGGAATGGAGATGATGGAGAGGAGAGGAGGTGGTTTTGCAATGGAGAAGAGGGAGAGGAGCGTGCGACAGCGATTTAGGATTGGGCGAGAGGGCTGGCGTGCTGTGACTGGATCAAAATCAAAATCAATTTACCCTTCAATTAAGAAAGCGACCCCACATTAACTAGTCTCCCTTTTATTCTGGGTCATAATTGACCATGATTTTCGCACATAAAATATATGTTATACGTTGCAAAAATAATATAATTTGAAAGTACATTCGGATACAAACCAAATGACACAATTTTTGGTGACATGCATTCACATTTTGCTTGTCACATACAGTACGTGGTCAAACTTTGACCCAAAATACGGAAAACAACAAAAAAAAATACTTCCAAGACCAGCGCCACTCTTCCGCTCTTCTCCTGTTCCAATCTAAATCCACCGCCGCTCCTCTCCTGTTCCAATCTAAATCTAGCGCCGCTCCTCTCCTCTTTCATTTCAAAACCACCGCCCCTCCTCTCCTGTTCCAGTCCAAAACTAGCGTCGCTCCTCTCCCGTTCTAATCCAAAACCAGCGCCGCTCCTCTCCTCTTCCATTAAAAAACCATCACCGGCGAGTGAAGGTGCTGTGGAGAAGTAGATCGATGGAGGAGTACAACCGATACGTGAGGATCGCAGACGGCGACCCTGTGAAGCTAGCTAGGATGTTGGAGATACAGTCTTGGTTTGACAACAAGGACCAACTACCGGCGACGGCGACATCCATGGCCAAATATATGCAATAGAGCGAAAAGGCAGCGATACTCCCAGAGGGAGTCGCCCGGAGTACATAGAGCTGCTCCTCTGGGCCATGGAGCAAACAGATTCACCGAATCCGATCGTGAGGGAGCGGTGGTGGGAGTATCGATCCCAGAAGGAGCATCCACCAGAGATTGAAGGATCGAGCATCTACAGGGTGCCGTTTGTGAGGGTTCCTGCCAGAGCGAGCCGGTGGAGTCTTCATCGACCGAACCCAACTACAAGAGGAGAAAAGAAGTTGCCCCGATGATGCTTCCCCGCCATCATCTCCCTCGCCGTTCACATCGTCTCACGGGGCGGCTGTCTGCCGCCGAGGAATAGGAGGGGACTGCCCCCCAGCCCAATAGTCGGGCAGGTTGTGAATTGTCAGGTGGAGCTTAGGGTTGTCAGTATTTGCAGGTTGTGAATTGTGTTTTGTGTTGTGTATTTTGAGAGTACTTTCAGATATGAATGTCTTTTGAATTTCAGATTTGCAGTATGGAGCATATGAATAATTTTATGAATTCTAGAGATCTATTTTTAGCACTTAAAAAAATGTAGTTTCATAGGAGTATAAAAGTGCAGACGAGAAGAAACTGCAAGTTTCAGTTTCAGATAAGAAACTGCAAGTTCAGTTTCAGATAAGAAACTGCAACTTTCAGAGACAGAGCATTTATATTAACACGGCCTTTTCAAACAGGGTTAACATCATGTTGGAAGTTTTATTCGTGGTCGAAAATGGAACTACCAGCCAGTTAACATCATGCTGATCAACATTCATGTATAGCACATCTTCACATGATGCACAGTCAAAATGCCCACACAATGTTGAGTGTGCGAAACACAGAGAAAACGAGGGACAAAGTTTTGGCAAGTGTTGGACGTGGTTTTGGGCTGCCCCATCTAGGCTTTCATTTTTAACATGCACAGCCCACGACCTCGGATGGGAGGGCCTGTTTGTATTTTCTTAGGGCCATCATGTATCGACCGGCCTATTGACCTCCCATCTGAGGTTTTATTTTTGGCAGCCCAATTTATGTATTTTTTTGAAGAAAACGCAGCGGTCTGTTCTATTTTTCTATATAAGAATAGGAACGCCAGGTACAACTTATGTTTCCCTTTTAACTATATTATATATATTTAAATTATTTTATATGTTATTATATATTATTTTTATTGTCATCATATATTTAACAGATACTTACATATGTAAGAAAACAATATCCCACATCTTATTAACTTATAAAAATAATTTCTTAACAAATAAAATCCTGGATTGTTTTGGCACGAAAATCCTAGTGATTGTGTACAAAAGCTTGGTAAGATTTAAGGACGAATGTAATAATATCACTTATTATTTAAATATATTTATAACAAAATGCTCAGCCCTTTTTTATTTTTTGATAACTTTGCTGGCCCAACCCAACATTATAATTAGAATCAGCCCAGCAAAATCGTGTATCTAGATAAAGTGCAAATGGCCTGTAATTTTTTAGGAACTAAAATAAATGGGGCGCATGAAAGCTACATTAATTGTTCACCCAGCCCAGATAATGGCTGTAATTCAAAAAAGAAGATCAAATTGACTGTAAATTCTACCGCGCAAAAAAAAGACTATAAATTCTGAAAAAATGGGTTGAATACGTGCCACATTTTTGGAGGCTGAAATGTGGGCCAATAGGTCGAAGCCAACGCAAGTCGTTGTAAATTTAGTCAACAAATGATTCTAACATGTTACCGTTGGATTTACATCCAACGGCCGGCATCTATCTTCAATCTCTCGTCTTCTTCCTCCAGCGCCACCGGGACCACCTCCCGCCTCCTGCTGCTAGCAGCTCTGCTTAGCACGCTTCGCTATAAAGCGCTACTCCATCGGTTGCCAGGCCATCCCTCCAACCCTCCACACCTCCTGTTCTTCTCCACCGACTGCCGAACCACACCGCACTAGAACCAGTTAACCCTCGTACACCTCTCCGTCTACGACTCTACTGCCGCGTCTTCCCATCTCTAGATCGTTGCTGTCTGGGGCCTCACCGTCGTCCACCACCTTGGATGTGCTCGGCGCGGCGTGGTCAACATGGTCAACGAACGACACCATCGGAAGTAGGCTGTGCGTGGAGAGGCCGACAGCTGGGTCCACGGCGGCACACAAGTAAATGCCTCCTTATTACGCGCAAAATAATGATTCCTCCACCTGACATCTGGGACCCACCGGAAGGGCCTCTGTATTTCGCGAAAAAAATGTGCCCCCCGCTGACTTGTCAGACCCACCAGCTATCTTCGCACGCAAGGAAGTGCCTCCTTATTACGCACAAAAAAATGAATACTCCCCCTGCCAGCTGGAACCCTGCATACTGGGAGGCTGACTTGTGGGCCTACCAAGTTGACGGGGATGTAGCGCTTTGTCAACTTAGTCAATATGAACGATTCTAGCTCCTGTTACCGTACGATGTTCATCCAACGGTTGTAGTGCTTCTTCAACCTCTGGTCTTCTTGCTCCAGCCGCCCAAACCAGCGTCGGTCGTGTCGCGTGCTCTTGCCTCTCGTGGCCAGCTGTGATGCCGCGGAGGCCTCACCGCCCCCTACTACTCCCACCGCTGGCCAGCCCATCCGTCTACTCACCCACACCCCCTGTTAATCTACGGCGACAGCAGCCTCACACCGTAGCCGAACCAGTGAACCCTCGTACTCCTCTTTGCGTGGGCATCCACTGCTGCGTCTTTCCCGGCTCCGAGTCGTCCCCTTCCTAGGCCTCGCCGTCGTCCACCGCCGTGGTGCTCTCGGCGCGGCGTGGTCAACATGGTCAAGGAATGACTTCCATCGGACATGGACTGTACGTGGAGAGGCTGACAGCTGTGTCCACGGCCACAGCAAGGAAGTGCCTCCTTATTACGCGGAAAATAATGATTCCTCCACCTGACAGCGGGGACCCACCGGACGGGCCACCGTTCGCAAAAAAAGTTCCCCCCTGACTGCTGGGACCCACCAGCTACATCTTCGCACGCAAGGAAGTGCGTCCGAGAAAAAAAAAGATTCGCCCCCCTGACTGCTGGGACCCACCAGCTACATCTTTGCACGCAAGGAAG
>NC_057807.1:330698566-330699335 GCF_018294505.1 Triticum aestivum | reverse complement strand
GCCCCCCTGACTGCTGGGACCCACCATTTACATCTTCGCACGCAAAGGAAGTGCGTCCGGGCAAAAAAAATGATTCGCCCCTCTGACTGCTGGGACCCACCAGCTACATTTTCGCATAGAAGGAACTGCCTAACAGTCGGGACCCACCTGGTCGAAGCGTACGTAGCATTGTCATTCTGGTCGCGAACTTGTACGTACATATATACTGGTCGATGTAGAGGCGCGCACGTGTCGTAGTAGAGGCGCGTACGTGTCGTAGTAGAGGCGCGCACGTAGCATGTACACGCACGTACAATGGCCAGGGTGCAAGAAAGAAAATACGGCCACGTATGTGTACATACGGGCGGGGTCTCGAACGCCTAGTCGCGCATATGTACAGCGAGGGCTCGTGTTCATGGGGAGGCAACGGAATGCGTCGTGTTCATGGGGAGGCAACGGAATGTGTCGTGTTCATGGGGAGGAAACGGAATGCGTCGTGTTCATGGGGAGGCAACGGAATGCGTCGTGTTCATCGGGAAGCAACGGAACGCATGGGAGCCAACCGGCTTGGATGGAACAGGTGATGGAAACGAGGCCTGGCGTACCGTAGAATGGAGGAAATGGACCTCCTACGGTCGAAACGGGGGTCCTGTTGATCGGGAGGGGTGCGGCATACCACAAAACGGAGGAAACGGACCTCCTACGGTCGAAACGGGGGTCCTGTTGATCGGGAGAGGTGTGGCATACCGCAAAACGGACGAAACGGACTTGTCTTGGAGCGCTACGGTCG
>NC_057807.1:330692060-330698272 GCF_018294505.1 Triticum aestivum | reverse complement strand
GCGTACCACAAAACGGGACTCCACGGGATACTGTTCATCTCCACCGTCGACCTCCTCCAGCCTCCACGGGCTACCGTCGACCTCCTCCAGCCTCCACAGGCTACCGTCGACCTCCTCGATCGGCTTCAGTTAGCAGCAGTAGCGAAGGAATCATTCCATCGGGTTCAGTTAACAGCCATCGATCGACCGCTCGGGTTTAGTAACGCGTAGCCTGCAGTGCAATTGCTCGGGTTCAGTTAGAGCCCAACGCCTCGCTCGGGTTCAGTTAGAGCCAACGCCTCGCACACACGCGTGTACGTACGAGAGAAACGCGCATTGCTCCGCCCCTGACCTCCCACCGTAACCGGAAACTCCCCGAAATTCCCCCCTCGCTTCTACCATGATTTTTTCCGTCATGGATGGCCCAAAGAATGTCATGCAGCTGCGTCTCCGGCCCGCCCAAGACGAAAAGCCCATTTTCCGTCATGGACGGCCCAAAGTAGGAGCCCACCACATCTATGATGATACCGGGTTTTATCACAATTATCATCATAGAAGTGTCATATGTATGACAATTTTTTTTCATTCGGCCCAAAATGTCATGGATGTGTCTTTTTTTGTAGTGACAGCAAGGAAGCTCATGCACCCTGAGCATTGAGTGGGGTCGCTAAGGCGCAAAGAGAAGAAATGGCGCAGCAGGGCAACTGAAGGAGGAATGCCCACCATCACCTCGCAAACAAAGGCGAAAACGGCAAGAAGGGTAATGGATTCGGGACCCAAGTGCAGCATGTGGGTCTGATAATGGGAGAGTACACCATTGAAGAAATCGGAAAAGGGGGGAACCAGACCCGCCCACAGGGCATCGGCGAATAATTGGACCTCGGTGACTACTCTATCGAAGGAGGAGTGAGATGCAGGCCAAACCGTCGTCCTCCAGCACTCGTTGAAGATGGTGGCGATGGCAGAGCTGACCTTGCCCAAAGCCTCTAGATTAAGTATGATCGACCGATTGACGGCAGGCGCCGCTGACGGCGGCGAGCGGCGCGAAGGCGCGGGCTTGTTCCCCTTCTCCTTCTTCGTTGGCGCCATGGTGATGGGAATGGGGAAGAGTTCGAGGTTAGATTGGAAGCGGAGGTTGGAGCTCAAGGGGGAGGAAGAACAAGAGACGCGTGAACGGCACAAAGGGGAATGACTGTGTGCAACCACGGATCCGCCTAGCCGGGCGCGTAATGAGGGGCGTGGGGAAGCAGGGACGCCTACGTCCAATCAACCGCCACGTGTCGCCCAAGGCTGCAGGCTGTTGGGGCCCGCGGCACTTCGCACTTGCCCCTTCGCTTCTCTGCTAAGCCAAGTCCGGGCGCGCCTTGGGCCCGGGGGCTATTGTCGGCGTTCTGGGAATGGGGGTACCCAGACTTGCCTACCTGCGGCCTGCAGCATGGCTCAAGGAGTGGCCCAGTACGACCCATCTTCGTCAACACAAGCTCAGGATCCTCGCGGGGCGGACGACAGGAAGCTTCCTCAAGCGCAGCCTCGTCAGGCTGGCTCGCGAGGAGGCGGAGAGATCAAGGCGGGGTACCTCACGAGGTGCTCGTGACGCAAGCCATGACGACCAAAGCCAGGCGGGCGCCGGCCTGGGCAGTGTCCTTGTTTCCCCTTTGGTGCAAAGGGGGCAAGCCCAGGCCAAGGCATCAGGCAAAGGTTACCATTCCGGTGCAACAAGACCAAGACCAGCAGAACGGCAGGATGGAGGTCATCGTGGAGCCCAGGAAGGCGTCATCGTCAGAGCCTTTGGCAGGCGAGGACCAACTTTCGTCAGGATAAGTGTACTAGATGTTCCCCTTCAAAATGGCCAATTGTTGGCACCCTTCCCGCTCAATATTTGGGAAGAGGACCAGGGCCTTGCTCTATAAATAGGGCTAGCCACCATAGCATAGAGGCATCTGGAATCACCCCACCGAAGGGACAACACCACCACAAGAACATCCATCGCGAGGCTGTTCTCCCCTTGTATTGTTCATCAGCCCCAGAGGCAATCCACACACCACACACACTAGAGTAGGGTATTACACCACCATGGTGGCCTGAACCAGTATAAACCTTGCATCCCTTGTGTTGTTCTTTGTGTAGCTTAGATCCTCTGCGAGGCGACGAGACATGAGCCGGTAGGGGGAGTGATATCCGCGCGCACCCTAGAGTTCGAACCTTAAGGGTCTGCCAGAACCCGAAATCCGACAGTATCTTCCAGGCTAAGAGGGTTATTCTCAGGTCGAGTGTTTATTCACTCGCCATCGCACAAGAAAATGGGCGGTAATAGGGATGCCCAGTCCCAAACTGCAAACATGAAAAAGAGTTCATCTCTGAAATAATCAAACAAAAACTCCCAATGGAGTCAAAACCTTTACATTTCCGCTTGGGAACCGCCACTAGCGTGCTTAGCATGGAAGATATTGATAACTGATGGTCGTGAAGTGAATAAGAAGGGTGCATGTCTCAAAATTTCATTTATATCTGTTTTAAAATATGAGCTCTGGCACCTCTACAAATCACTGCTTCCCTGTGTGAAGGGACTATGTATTTACTTTTATGTTGTGTCACCACCTTCTAAAACAAGCGCCATAAACTGAGTAGAGCACAACGGTCATGATTTACATGCTAATGTTGGGTGCATCATGACTGGATTTTTTCTACCATGAATTACAATGTTTAGTCGCTGCTTTAACTTTGGAGGTGCTCTGCATTTATGTTTTGCGGTCTCAGATAGGGCTAGCGAGATACCACTATTGTCACATTATATCATGGTTGTTTTGACAACATGTTGCTTGTTTGAGATATTTTATTATTGCTTGCTAGCTGATTATGTCATTGATATGAGTCATTATAATCTTTAAATGTTATTGTTGACATGGTTAGTTATAATGTTGGCTGAAAACCTGGGTGCTGTTTAAGCTTATTTATGCAAACAAGAGCAAAAGAGTTCGTAAAAGTTTTTGTTTCTCACTTTCAGTTTATCAACTGAATTTCTTGAGGACAAGCAAAGGTTTAAGCTTGGGGGAGTTGATACGTATCCAACGTATCGACTTTTTCTCATGCTTTTCCTCTTGTTTTGGACTCTAACTTGCATGATTTGAATGAAACTAACCCCGGTCTGACGTTGTTTTCAGCAGAACTACCATGGTGTTGTTTTTGTGCAGAAATAAAAGTTCTCGAAATGGAACGAAACTTTGCGACTATTTTTTGTATCAATAATAAGAATTTCTGGAGCCAAGACCTGTAGGAGAGGGGCACCTAGGTGGGCACAACTCACCAGGGCACGCCCCCTCTCCTGGCGCGCCCAGGTGGGTTGTACCCACGTGGTGGCCCCGCTGATGACTCCCCCTGATACTATAAAATCACATATTTCCAGAAAAAATCAGAGAGAAAGAATTATCGCGATCCATGAGACGGAGTGCCGCCTAGCCCTGTTCTTCCTTGGGAGGGCAGATCTGGAGTCCGTTTGGGTCTCCGGAGAGGGGGGTCTTCGTTCTTCGTCATTACCAACCCATCTCCATTGCCAATTCCATGATGTTCCCCACTAGGAGTGAGTAATTCCTTCGTAGGCTCGCTGCTCGGTTAGGAGTTGGATGAGATTCATCATGTAATCGAGTTAGTTTTGTTAGCGCATGATCCCTAGTATCCACTATGTTCTTAGATTGATGTTGCTAGGACTTTGCTATGCTTAATGCTTGTCACTTTGGACCCAGGTGCCATGAACTCAGATCTGAACCGTTTATGAATTCATCATTATATCCATGTTTATATTCGATCTTGCAAGTTACAGTCACCTACTACGGTTATGATCCGACAACCCCAGAGTGACAACAACCAGGCCCACTCTCGATGATGACCGTAGTTTGAGGAGTTCATGTATTCACTATGTGTTAATGCTTTGTTCCGGTTCTGTATTAAAAGGAGGCCTTAATATCCGTTAATTTCCAATATGGACCCCGCTGCCACGGGAGGGTAGGACAAAAGATGTCATGCAAGTTCTTTTAATAAAGCATGTATGACTATTTACGGAATACATGCCTACATTATATCGATGAACTGGAGCTAGTGCCGTATCGCCCTAGGTTAAAACTTTCACATGATGAATATCATCCAACAAGTCACCGATCCAATGCCTACGAATTTATCTTATATTGTTTTTGCTAAGTTAATACTATTGCCACTGCTATCGTTACTGCTACAATATCACTGCTATCATTGTTACTATTACTGTTGCTGCTGTCACTACTATCAAAACTATCAAACTACTCTACTACTGATCACTTTGCTGCATATAATTAATCTCTAGGTGTGGTTGAATTGACAACTCAGTTGCTAATACCTTCAAATATTCTTTGGCTCCCCTTGTGTCGAATCTATAAATTTGGGTTAAATACTTACCCTCGAAAACTGTTGTGATCCCCTATACTTGTGGGTTATCACCTGCCCTTCCATCCTGTGAGGCGAGCCCTGATTCTGTCTAGGAGGAACTGCAGATGTACTAAGTGAATCCTATGAGTGGAGATTGGGAGGCCTAAGTATGTCATGGGAAAGCCGACGATGGTACCGCCCAAACTACGGAGAACGTCGAGGATGTCTAAGTTGTCGCACCTAATCAGAAGATGAAGGAGCGAGCCGACCTCCTCCTTGAACGGGTTGGCGAAGATCACAACATCGTCAGCATAGAGGCTAATCCTCATGCTGGTGCCTCTCCCCGGTAGTGTAGAGAAGATGCCGAGGTTTACAGCCGTGTCGAGGAGGCGGTATAGGGGATCAATGGCTATGATGGACAACTTATCCGGCTTCACTTGTGCTAACCCCATTATCATCGATGAATCCTTTGATGCCAATTATAAACTTTCTAAGAGTCAGAATGGTGAAGTGTTTGCCAGGTATATTGGTACTAACTGCAGGAATGGGCCACCCTTGAAGAAGATCTGGGTGCCCAAAAGTTGTCTTGAGAAGCTTCCCGTGAATGTCATTATGACACCACCTGGGAAGAAGACAAAACCCAGACGAAAGGCATCATATGACCCAAAGGCTTCATACAGACAGAGGACCACTTATGGTCACCCTAACACCAATGTTTTGCAGGAGAACAATCATGAGACTCATGAATATGAGCATATTTCCTCTAACCGATATGTTAGCAAAACTAAGAACTTTTCTGCATATTCGTATGAGTATTATTCCCCTCCTGCAAAGCTATTTGCTAGGGCTCCCAAGCCAAAGTTCTCAGATGCTGCACTTAGACTCATTGCTTCTAAGCCACCCCTGAATATGTGGGTGGTTAAGAAGAATTAACTTCTCTTGCAGGGAAAGGTCTCTAGCCGGAAATCAAAGATATCTAACACCAATGTTTGGGACCTAAAACATCTTGTGGGATTCAAGATAAAGTGCCCAAATGGTCTTACAATGTCTTTCGTCCTAGGGTTTCTTGATGAGCATCCTATCATGCCCAACCAGAATCTCAACTTTGATAATATTCTTGTTCGCTACATGTTTCTGCTTCACAATACTCTTGGTGAAGCCTATCCTACTAACTACACTGTAGGGTACAAATCCGAAAGCCACTAAATGGTTCATGAACAACGGCTGCACCAACCACATGATGTAACATCCCAAATTTTCAATTTGGCATGTTATACATTAAATCATCATTGCATATAATATTTTATTACATTTTGGCTCAATCCTAGAAATTCTACGCAACTCAAGGACCCGTGGATATAGTTGGGGATTTCGTTATTTTCATATTTGAGTTCTCTCAAATTTTGAAAAGAGGATCGTTTGATTTTAATTATTTTCTCTTTGAATATTTCTTTTATAAAACTAAAAGAGAGGGGATAAAATGACTTTCTCAAAATAAAGAAATATTGGAGATTTAATATTAAAATCAAATAAATATTTTATTCGGAGTTTTATTTTTTTTTGAATTAGGAAAATGTGCGTTTTTCAAAATTTCATTAGAGACCCAAATAAATGTTCACCCGGTCCGCCTTATTTTTAGAGGACGGGGACAATTTATTTTAGGATTTTTGGAGTTCGTTTAGTATTTCTTTTATTAGTTTTTCTGTCACAGAATTATTTAAAAAAAGAGAGGTTAGAACCGACTCCGGGCCGTAACCGGCCAGGACTCCCCAGGCCGGCCCCCTCTTAAAAGCTGGCCGACCAGACCCCTATCCCACCCCAGCCCAGCCGCCGCCCCG